>NC_025993.2:61881247-62104497 GCF_000442705.2 Elaeis guineensis | reverse complement strand
TGAAATTTGGATTTAATCAAGGGCTCCGGTAAGCATGCTAGCACATGTGGAACCCTTACTCTTTTGGAGGTCAATTTGATCTCATCCCTTGCTACTTAGCTAGCCCAATTTAGTGGATATTTGGGTCAGATCATGCCACCTAAAAGCAGCCTAAATTGAGATGCCACATCCCATTTTAACACCATGTATGAAGAGTCCAAGTTGTGAAGGACTCTTGGCACAAAATAGGTTTTGCGTACAAGTGTTGGTGTGGGTAGAAGAAAAGAGTCCTTCTGGCATGGGATTATGATGTGTGTGGTAGTCCATATCACCATCTATCCTTTGGTTCACATCTCAAAGCATGAGATGTATTTTTTCTAAAATTTTTGGAGTGCAAAAAAATTAGAAAAAGGAAGGAAGTCTCGAGCGTGTGCAGAAGCATTGCATCTCTCCAAGATTTGGAGGGTCCTTTTCCTCATCAAATGCTTTCAAATAGAACAATTTTTGGTGATAATATTTCATATTTGATACACTATTTTTGGTAATTTTTTGAAAATTTTCCAACCTTATCTGGATGCCAAACGGATGCCACAAGTTCCTCCTCATGCCTGCACAGTCAGTGATCAGACTTTACATGAAAGGACATGAGAACACATCTATTTGTGAGAATTTTTATCCACTTATTATATGTTCTGGAATTAAGATTTAATCCTCTATCCATGCAAAATTTTGAAGATTTTTTGATTTGAGAAGGGATATGAAAACATCACTTCTCTGGTTGCACGTGCAGAGCATGGTGCTGATCGACGTATCATTGATAAGAGTCTTTCTGTTTGAAGGAACTTTTATCCCTGATAATCAGATCAGATAAACCTCTTGGATGAGGCATGTCCCTCTCTTTTGGCATCCCTCTGGTGGCTATAAATTGGCCGGGGTGATGGGTATCTGAGGAATTCAAAAGAGTTTCCAATTTGATCTCCGTTGCTCTCCTTTCTTTCTTACAACCTATCTTAGTTTTAGGACAAGGCTTTGGGATTTAAGACAAACCTTATCTAGTCCTAACAAGGGTTGTGAGGATCCTAAAGAAGGAGAATCAAAAGTTCAAAAGAGGTTTTAAGAAGGTGGAGTCAGTTTCTTGAAGAACCTGACCGGTATGAGGCTTGTCGAGTTCTAGTGGCTAGAACTCTTGAAGCAAGGCGAAGGAGCGCTGTCCTTGGTTCAGTTTCCATGTAGATCATCATTGGAGGGCAGACACTTGGATGCCTTGTAAAAATTAAGATTAGTGCTACAGGTATTCTACTTATCCTAATTTATATTTATTGTATTTTGATTATTATAGTCAAGGATTTTTGGGCATTGGGATTTCTGGTGCATCGAGTGTTTTGAATAAAAATTTTAAACATCTAACCCTTCCACTACACCATCAAAACCTAACAATGGTATCAGAGCCTACCTTGATCTATATAATCAAAGGTAATTATTGTCTTGATTGTGATCAAGCATGGATTTTTGGTTTGGTTCAAGTCGGGTCAAGGGTTGAATCCGATTGAACATCCAAACTCTCGCATGTCTTAAAGATATGTTTTAAATATAAAATGCATGATATATATATAGAATCATTCTTAGTAACTTAGTACTCTAATTGGGTTCATCACCAGATCATCCAGTCATAAGAGTAAGTAGGATTCAGAAATCCTCTCTTCCTATTCAATAGAATACTCTTATGGCGTATAGGGGTGCCACTGTGAAGTCCCAAGAAGAAGAACCATGAAAAGAGTATTTTGTATTCATGCATGTTATTAGAACTTAATGCATATATGATATGCTTGAGATGCTTAGTTATAATCATATTATATGATTATAATTTTATATCTTAGAGATATGAATAGAAGCCATGATTAGTTGTTATGATTATAAAGATTCAACTATAATAGTACATCATTGTGATTGATTGATTTAGGATGTGCTTGAGACCATTAAAGCCCTCATAAAAATCATATTAAGTCATAGTATTGTGAACTAGTAGCTGATCTATTTTTTTGAATTGATTAATTAATTGATATCTAAGGAGTGTTTCAAGTGCGGTGATTATTTAATTGGTTCCATTGCTGACCTGGCCAATTTTATTGGTGTCTAAGAAAAGCAATGGGGGACCCCCATCAATCTTAACACTTTTCTGATCAATTTGAATTAGTTTGAATCTTGAATGATGGTAGCTCAGTGTTTTGAACACTACATATGCCTTCCTTCATACTTAGTCAATATCCTTTCAAAAACTATAGTAGGTTTATTGTGATATCCATAAGGCTTGCTATGAGGATTGTTGTGGGTTTGTCTTGGTGCATATTAGATACTTTATGGCATATTTGGATATGTTGCTTTATTATGATATCCACAAGGATATCATTTTTTAGATATGGCTATATGAAAATGAAGAGTCTGACTTAACTACAAAACACTATAATTTTTTGTGATATCCACAAGGTTATGAGTATTTTTAGATGCAAGATTTATGTTGAGAGTTGCATGAGATGCAATTGGATAGATTTTCCTACTTTTGAACTTATTGAGGTTTGTTGTGATATCCACAAGGCTTCAATGAGAGATTAGAATCTAAACCCCATTAAAAAACCAGATTAGAATTTCTCGTTTACTATAGGAGAGGGTTGTGGTATCCGATAAAATAGTGAGAGACATAACTAGTTTAAAAGTCCTCATCTAGTTATGCATGTCCAACATAAGTGGTCTGCTTATATTATTATCCTTTATTTATGTAGATTTGAGTCTATATTATGGCTTCTTTATTTTTACTGCATGATACTATAGATAAAAATATGTTGACCGATCTAACTCTATGGGTTGGTCGAGGAACTTGCAAATAAGGTTCGTATCGGAGAAGAACTCTGATGTTCTGGATATTCCTGACCTTGGGATGGTCAGTAATAATAAGAAAGCAAAAGATATCCTTAAGGATATCATCTATTCATTTTGTATAAATTTGGTCATTGAGAGTATAATTGCAAGAATAATCTTGCAAGATTGAAGCAGGGTGCAAGTGTAGCACCAAAAGATGTGTATATGATACAGACCTATTTTTTATTGAGTGGTTCAAACTCTGATATCTAGATATTAGATACCACCTATAGATCATATATTTGTAATTCATTATAGTGACTACAGAATATCAAAGGTCTAAAAAGAGGTGATCTCGAGCTCTATGACGCAAGCAGAGAGTCCATTAGCGCAGAGGCTGTAGGAACTTGTATACTTGATTTGCCTTCGAGCAAAATTTTAGAATTAAAAGACTGTTATTACATGCCAAAGATCATTAGAAATATTATTTCTATACCTTTGTTGTTAAAACAAGATTATGAAATAAAGCTAATGGAAAATAGATGCTTCATTTTTTTTTCTAATGAATATTATGGCAGTAGTTATATTGATAATAATCTTTTAATTTGTGCACTCAATGAAAATATTTTTCATATTGAAAGAAATATGAAAAGAAAGAGAGAAGATATGAATGTCACATATCTCTGGCATTGTCGTCTTGGTCATATTAGTGAGTCAAGGATTAACAAGTTATACAAAGAAGAATTATTTGACCCATATGATTATGAATCATTGGAAACTTATAAATCTTATCTCATGGGTAAGATGACCAAGACTTCATTTTCTGGATATGGAGAGAGGACGAATGAGTTGTTAGCCCTAGTACATACAGATGTATGTGGACCAATGACAACTCAGGTCAGAGGAGGATACTCCTATTTTATCACCTTTATAAAAGATTTATCAAGGTTCGGATATATGTATCTTATGAAACATAAATTTGAAGCCTTTGATAAGTTCAAAGAGTATCAATGTATGATCAAGAAATAAACTAAAAAAGGTATCGAGGTTCTTCGATCTGATCGAGGAGGAGAATACTTATCCAGTAAATCTTTTGATCATCTTAAAAGTAAAGGTATTCTCTCTGAATGGATCCCTCTTTATACATCCCAATTAAATGGTGTAGCAGAAAGGAGGAATCACACTTTGATGGATATGGTGCAGTCTATAATGTGCTTCACTGATCTTCCAATATCTTTCTAGAGATAATGCCCTAGAGACTGCCACATACATATTAAATAGGATGCCTTCAAAGTCTGTTGCAAGCACACCATATGAGATATGGAAGGGAAGGAAGCCTAATCTTTAACATCATAAGACTTGGAGCTGCCTTGCTTATGTCAGAAATATTTTTTGACATAAGCTTAGTGCTAGATCAGATAAGTATAAGTTTGTAGGATATCCTAAGAAAACTAATGGATACTACTTCTACGCCCTATTGAACAAAAGGTGTTTATTAGTAGGAATGCCACTTACTTGAAAAATGAACTCATCCAAGAAGGAGGCAGTGGGAGGAATATTGAACTTACTGAAGTTCATGATCTACAAATCGATCCAGAAATACTAGTAGTTGAATCATAAGAAGATCCTTAATCAGAAGTACCTAAAGATAAGGTACATCCACAATACACATCTCCTCTTCGAAGATCAGATAGAGTGCATCATGCACATTTGAGATTTGATGACAATATGATCAACATCATTTAGGATGATGATTGACTGACCTATTCAGAAGCTATCATGAGTAGAGACTCAGATAGATGGCTGAAAGTCATGAAATCTGAGATGGACTCGATGTATATCAACCAAGTGCGGACCTTGGTTGATGCACCTAAGGGTGTGATCCAAATAGGGTGCAAGTGGATCTTCAAGAAGAAGATCGAAGCAGATGGTCAAGTAAAAACCTACAAAGCTAGGTTAGTGGCAAAGGATTTCAGTCAAAGCTAAAGAATTGACTATGATGAAACCTTCTCACCAGTGGCTATGCTCAAGTCCATCCGAATTTTGCTTGCTATAGCGGCATACTATGACTATGAGATCTGACAGATGGATGTCAAGACCATTTTTCTCAATGGTAATCTAGAGGAAGAGGTCTATGTGACCTAGTCAGAGGGATTTATCTCAAGTGGGAGGGCAAATCAAGTATGCGAGCTAATGAGATCCATCTATGGATTGAAGCAGGCTTTGAGGAGTTGGAACATCCGATTTGATATAACAGTCAAAGAGTTTGACTTTATCAAAAATAAGGATGAACCATATATGTATAAGAAGATAAGTGGAAGTGCTATTGTCTTCTTGGTTCTGTATGTCGATGACATATACTGCTTATTGGGAATGATATCTCAATGACGCAATCGGTCAAGACTTGGGTATCAAATAAGTTTTCTGTGAAGAATTTGGGTGAAGCATCCTATATACTGGGTATAAAGATCTATAGAGATAGATCTAAAGGGATGTTAAGCTTATCCCAGTCACAGTGCATAGATCTCATATTAAAAAGGATTAATATGGAGGCAAGAAAGAGAGGTTATTTGCCTACAAGTCATGGTATACATCTCTCCAAGAAAATGTGTCCTAAGATATTAGAGGAGAGAAAAAGGATGAATGAAATCTCTTATGCATTGGCTATGAGATCAATTATGTACGCCATGCTATGTACCAGGCCTAATATAGCTTATGCTTTGGGCATAGCTAGCAGATTTCAAGCTGATCCAAGGGAGGATCATTGAAAAGTGGATGATAGCAAGTCGATATCAGGGTATGTGTTTACCTTAATGATGGGGCAGTGAGTTGGAAGAGTTCCAAGTAGCAAATAATATTTGACTTAGTTACTGAGGTAGAGTACATCGCTACTAGTGAAGCCATTAAGGAAGCTGTCTAGATGAAAAAAAGTTCATCATGGATTTAAGAGTCGTTCCTAAGAATGAAGAACTGGTGTCACTCTATTGTGATTATACTAGGGCCGTTATTCAAGCTAAGAAACCTAGGTCTCATTATAGATCCAAGCACATCCTCAGACACTTTCATCTCATTAGAGACAAGATGTTGTCCTTGAGCGACTAGACAGAAAGAATAATATAGCAGACCCATTCACTAAGGCCATACCATAACAGCTAAATGATCGCTATCTTGATTGTATAAGATACAAAGGTGATTGGCTTTAGTGCAAGTGGAAGATTAAAAGAAGAGTGCCCTATAAGCCAATCGTAAGTGTGTTATGATGAAATTTTTCTTTATAATTTTTTAACTCGTGTAATGATATTTATTATTTGAGATATTGATTCATCATATTAGCTGCATCTTATTATGTCTAAGATTATGATGAACTCCAAAGATTAGGACAATAATTTTAGGAGACATGAATGGGTCATGCTAGTGAGATCTAAAATCATAAAATCCTAATCTTAAACATTCCTGATCGTAGAAGCATTGAGTCGGGGATCAATGTTTTGGATAGACTGGCACATCCTATGTATGCTCGATGGAGAGGATGACAGATCTCACTAGTTACTTGTGTGGGATACTAATACAAGATTGTGGGTGCTCATTTGATAAATGAGTCCATTAAATTGATTCGATGAAAGAGAACATCTTATGGAAGTCTTACTTGCATGTTAAAGATGGTTCTCTAAGTGAGAGTTGTGCAAGTGATCCTTAGACCTGAGACCACTATAGAATCTTGTGCACATGAACCTATATTTTGGTTCATACCCAGACATGGCATTAAGACATGTACAGGGTGTTCTAGATATGGTGAAGTGTGTATGGAGGTTGTAAGTAGGTCAACATGGAATTGATCACTCCTAGTAAGAGGAGATCGCATCCTATGTATTCTCAATCCTAGATGACTCAGAAAAAATTTTTTGGGCAAAAGTAGGAAGGAGATTAAAAAGAATTTCTAATACTTCTTCATTGGAGTCATCATTAGTTAATTGAGAATTACTATGAATATGTGTTTGATTTTGACATGATTCCTACTCATGAACATATTCAGGATGCAGAGATGATCGAAGGATTGAATTGTATGGTAACTTACCACTGAAGGATATATTTGATATTTCTAACAAATTTTACATCTTTTGGATAGTCATGATATATTGCTGGACGTCAATCTTGACTTGTAAGTTTTTGATCGAATTAAAAAGTTTAATTCGATCACAAATTAGAAAGGATTCTAATTGTTGAGCTTGAGTTAGCTCGATTGGACCTAAATCGATTGATTGAAATCTAATCAAATTTGGTCAACTTGCACCCAGATCTACTGCTGGTTAGATGTGAAACCCAATGGGTCACACACATATAAAAATTAGCCAAGGACCCTTTTGAAAAAAGTTGATTAAAATTTTGGATTCAATCAGGGCTTCGGTAAGCATGCTAGCATGTGTAGAACCCTTGCTTCTTTGGGGGTCAATTTGGTCTCATCCCTTGCTAATTAGCTAGCCCAATTTATTGAGTATTTAGGTCAGGTCATGCCACCTAGAAGCACCCCAAATTGGAGTGCCACATCCTATTTTAACACCAATTATGAAGAGTCCAAGTTTTGAAGGACTCTTGGCACAAAACAGGTTCTGCATACAAGTATTGGCGTGGGCAGAAGAAAAGAGTCTTTCTGGCATGGGATTAAGATATGTTTAGTAGCCCATATCACCCTCCATCCTCTGGTGCATATCTCAAAGCATGAGATGTATTTTTTCTAAAATTTTGGGGTGGATAAAAAATAGAAAAAGGAAGGAAGTCTCACGCGCATGCGTAGAAGCATCGCATCTCTCCAAGATTTGGAGAGTCCTTCTCCTTATCAAATGCTTTAAAAATTGAAAACTTTTTGGTTATAACATTTCAAATTTTATAAGATATTTTTGGTAATTTTTTTGGAATTTTTTCAGACTTATCTAGATGTCAAATAGACGCCATAAGTTCCTCCTCACACCTGCACATGCGGTGATCAGACTTCATGTGAAAGGACATGAGAACACATCTATCTGTGGGAATTTTTATCTATTCATTCCATATTTTAAAATTATGATTGAATCCTCTATCCACATAGATTTTTTAGGATTTTTTTGATTTGAGAAGGGACATAAAAACATCCCTTCTCTGGTTGCATGTGCAAAGCAGGGTGCTGATCGACGTATCATTAATAAGAGTCATTTTGTTTGAAGGAACTTTTATCTCTGATAATCAGATTAGATAAACCTCTTAGATGAGGCATGTCCCTCTCTTTTGGCATCCCTCTGGTGGCTATAAATTGGCTGCGATGATGGGTGTCTGAGGAATTCAGAAAGAGTTTCCAATTTGATCTCTGTTGGGTATAAAATACCCCCAGCCGAAGTTCATAAGAGGCCAACTCTCCCGAGATCCCTCCGACTTTGTGCGGCATCCTTTTCGGATTTCTCCGGCAGTCGAATTTCCATAATGATGATCGAACTCCTCCGACAGGCGAGCTCCTATTGAACCCTCTGGACTTCTCCAATGGCAAGCTCCTTCGACCGTCCATCAGACTGCTTCAAGTGCCCTTCGGGCTCCATTATCAGCCGACCTCTCGCGGCGATCGACTGATCTCTGAATCTCTTCAGACTTCTCCCGACCATGATCGACCCTAGTCCGAACTTCCTCCAGACTTCATCAATGGCCGAACTTTCCCAATGGTAGATCCTTATAGCGATCGGGCTTTATCTACATTTCTACAGCGGCCGACCGCCTTCTGGATTTCGCCCGGGCTCCTGAGAGAGCTGGGTTTTTGCCCCGAACTTTCATTGCAGGTGGGTTTCGTCCGAACTTCTACGACGAACAGGCTCCGCCAGTGGGATCTCTACTTCAAACTTCTACTACAAATGGTCTACTCTGAACTCCTACAGCGGGCTGTCTACCCCAAACATCTACTGTAAGCAAATTCCATTCGAGCCTCTACTATGAACAAAATTTTTCCGAACTTCTGTTACAAGTAGACCTCGACCGAGCTACTTCATGGCAAGGGGATTTCGAACGAACTTCTACAATGGGACACTACTCCGATTTTCCACGACGACTGGTCCTCGCCCGAGCTCCTACAACAAACGGCCCCCTTTCGACCACTCCGAGAACCTGATCCCGTCCGAACTCCTCCAGCGGATAGATTTCGGACGAGCTTCTATGACGGACGTGCTCCAGCAGCTGGGTCCCTATGATGGCCGATCGCCCATGATGTCTGCCGAGCCTCCCCAGTGCTATCCGAAGTCCATCACCGACTGACCTCCTATCGGGCTCCCCATAAAATCGGGCTTCCCCAGCGGACGATCTTTGGATGAGCCTCCACATCAGATAAATTCCAGACGGACTCCCCTAGCGATCGGACTTCCCTGGACTCCACCAACAGAAAATCTCCATCCGAGCTCCTGTGGCAGGCGACCCCCGCCTGAAACGTCGGCGACCTCGGGACATCCGAGCCTCTCCCAAAATGATGATGTGAGGAGCCCTTCTGCTCCATCAGGCATCCCAGCCGAGCTTCAACCGATGGATCCGAGCTCTCTGACAAGTCACGACAAGAGCCGCCCTCCTGCTCCACTCCCTGCAATGGATTTTATGCGACTCCACCACTCTCTGACGAGTCGCGACAAGAGCCGCCCTCCTGCTCCACTCCCTGCAACGGATTTCATGCAGCTCCACCACTCTCTGGCAAGTCTCGACAATGGACACCACTCCACTCTCCGCAATGAGCTCCACGTGGCCCTGAACGAACCCTGACGCCACTACTCTCCGTAACAAACTCCATGCGGCTCTAAGCGGTCCACTACCAGATGGTTACAGACGTCGCTGTCAGGCTGTTACACCCTCCATCTATAAATAAGGAACCCCCAGACACGTTCTTCTCTAAGCTCTAATTTCTATCTCAAAACTTTACTAAAATTCCCATTCGAGCACTCCATTTTTGTTGAGGCAGAGAACTGACTTGAGTGTCGGAGGGTCTTGCCGGAGCACCCCCAACTCCGGTTTAGACTTTCTTTGTAGGTCCCGGTGGCGACTGCGACTCCCTCAACTCCAGCTTCTCCGACGCTGGTGGATTTTTGCACCAACAAAATTGGCACTAGAAGGAGGGCGTGTGTCTTTGCAGTACCCTTGTTCTTAAAGGAGTGCTCAACGGGATCGATTCCGGTCATCTTCTCCGACATTCTCTTCTCCTTCTTCTACTAGACCCTTACCTGATGCCTCCCCGTAGAGCATCCACCAGGTGATCCACGACCTCCGTGGCCAGATCTCAGGCTCCGACCTCACCTCCAGTTTTTTAGGCTCCTCCTCCTCCTCCGGCAGTGGCGGTCGGAGCGGAGCAATTCGACCTGCTGGTCCAGTAGGTCAGGGGCCTCACCGAAGCGGTGCAGGCCATGCAACAGTAACAACAGCCGCAGGCGTCGGTGCGGTTGGAGAGAACATCGTCGGAATTCCAAAATCCGATGGTAGGATGGGCCACTTGGGCCAGTCACCCCGTCTTTCCTGGAAAGACGAACCCGAGGGTGGAGAGCCCTCAGTCCGATCACGATTCTACTCCCGGAGGATCTCTACCTCCATTCCGTCCGAAGACCCTCGAGACCCACAGTCATAAGGACTTCTTGGATCGAAGGCTCCAGGAGATGAACCGATGGATTGAAGAACTCCGCTACGCTCCCCCTGCTTATGGTGAGGACATTTATACTGACCCTCCTTTTTCTCAAATGATCATGCAGGAACCGATTCCGACAAACTTCAAGCTCCCCCAATTCGAAAGCTATGATGGGACCTCAGACCTGATTGACCACCTGGAAGCTTTTCGAACAATGATGCTACTCCATGGCACGCCAGACGCCATTCTGTGCCGAGCTTTCCCATCCACCCTGAAGGGAGCAGCAAGGAACTGATACTCGATGTTGAAGCTGGGTACCATTTTTTCCTTTGATCAGATGAGCCACCAGTTCGTGGCTCATTTTGTTAGCAGTCGACGTCCTCGGAGAGGTTCGGAGTCCCTCATCAACATCAAGCAAAGGGAGGGAGAATCCATCTGGGCTTATGTCAACTATTTCAACATCACTGCATTGGAGGTCTGGAACTTGGACCAATCGGTCGTGATAGCCACTCTGAAGGGTGGCCTCCAGAAGAATGACCTCCTGTTCTCCTTAGAAAAGAAGTACCCCAGGGATTTCACCGATTTGCTAGCTTGGATTGAAGGATATGCCTGAGTGAAAGAAGCCTTCAAGATGAAGGACGAGGAGACCGCGAGAGAGTGGCAGGTGGGGGACTCGAGCAAACCCACAGCCGAAAAAGGGCTGAGTGAAGCTCGACCACGCTCTCGAACTCCTCCCGGGCATGGGTGCACCCAGACTCCTCCCCGAGCTTGTAAACAGAGAAGCCCGGACCGTCGAGTTCGATGAGGCTCTCCTCCCAGGAGATTTCGCAGCTACGCCCCTCTCAACGCATCGAAAACTCAAGTGCTGATGGAGGTCAGGGAGCAGCTCCTGAGGCCAGAGAGGATGCGCTCACACCCCAGAAAATGCAACCCGAACAAATTCTACCTCTATCATCGTGACCACGGCCATGATATGGAGGAATGTATTTAGCTCTGAGACGAGATCGAAAAGCTCATCGATGAGGTTGACTTGATAATTCATTCGATGCCGACCTGAAGGAAGAGAAGATCGACCTAGGGCCCTGCCGCAGTCGGAACCGTCAAGGAGGGAGGAGCAGCCAGAAGATCGGCCTCCAATTGGGATTATCAACTCCATCTCGGGGGGACCCCAGCGAGGAGCAGACCTTCCGCGGTTATAGAGTTTGAAAAATATACAAATGTATTACCAACAACTTTGCCCTGAATGAAAATTCTCTTCATATTTGTGCATTCTTTCTTTTGGTATGAGCTTATAATGACGGGAGATAACTCTCCCATATGAACGAAATTAAGCTTGTTAGAAACAGGAGGAGAACCTCATCCTAACATGAGCAAAGTCGAAGGCCCGATTTCTTAAAGACTGGATGGGGGGAGAGGCCCTTACAATGATCCTTATGTGCCCCCACAGCCTTGTTAAAAACAGGAGTAGAACCTCGTCCTAACATGAGCAAAGTCGAAGGCCCGATTTCTTAAAGACCGGATGGGGGGAGAGACCCTTACAACGGTCCTTATGTGTCCCCACAGCCTTGTTAGGAACAGGAGGAGAACCTCGTCCTAACATGAGCAAAGTCGAAGGCCCGATTTCTTAAAGACCGGATGGGGGGAGAGGCCCTTACAACGGCCCTTATATGCCCCCATAGTCTTGTTAGGAACAGGAGGAGAACCTCGTCCTAACATGAGCAAAGTCAAAGGTCCGGTTTCTTAAAGACCGGATGGGGGGAGAGGCCCTTACAACGGCCCTTATGTGCCCCCACAGCCTTGTTAGGAACAGGAGGAGAACCTCATCCTAACATGAGCAAAGTCGAAGGCCTGATTTCTTAAAGATCGGATGGAGGGAGAGGCCCTTACAACGGCCCTTATGTGCCCCCGCAGCCTTGTTGGGAATAGGAGGAGAATCTTGTCCTAACGCGAGCTGAAGCCGGCTGTCGGGAACAAGATGAGGGCCTCATCCTGACGCAAGCAAAGACTCAGTTGATCGACAAGGAGGAAAGCTTCCCCAATGATTCCTTTACACTCTCACGACCCCGTCAAGAGTGGAGGAAAGACCCCCACCCAAACACAGAAGGAAGGGGGAAGCGAAAAGAAAAGCGACGAACTACACCAGCGATAAATAAAAAATGAGCTACAGGGAACCTCATCTCAATGAGGAAGGAGAGTCCTACCAAAAACCCCCAGTCTCTAAGAGGGAAGTCAACACAAGTCAAAGATAAACCGACCTCCTCGAGATAATGGAAAGTTTGGACTCCTGAGCTCGAACCTAAGGCTACAAATAAAAAGGGCAAATCGACATGGCGACAATCAGGAACCACTAAACAACAACGACATCGAACAAGGCAAAAGGCAAGAGGAATTCAGTAAACGACAACTTAATGCAAAAATGAACAAGGTAATGGAGAATCTCCTTTTCATTTCATTATCAAAGAATACATTATCAAGCCCCAGAGGCCAAAAAAGAAAAACTACGAGAAAAGAAAGAGAATACATAGAAGGACAAAAGTTAAGAAGAGCTCTAAAGGAGCTCGGCTTCTTCCGACTTCGAGCTCTCAGTCGCGATCCTTATTGGAGACTGCTTCAAGTCTTCAACTTCCCCTTCTAGCTCCATCTTTCTCAGCAACATCTCTCGGTACATCCAATGAAACCGCTGACTTTTGCTCTTCGCCCCGTTCCGCTCCATTTTCAAACTTTCGCTCTTCAACCCATTTCGCTCCGTTTCCAAACTTTCGCTCTTTGCCCTGTTCCGCTCCGTTTCCAAAATCCTAACCTTAAGAAGAAGAATGTAGGATAAAGCTCGGGGAATGGCAGTGGCGGCGATGACGACCCGCTTCAAGAAGAACCGAAAGCACCCCGGTGGCCGCAGTAATGCCAAAGGCATGCACCACTACCGCATCCTCTCTGACAAGTACCATCTCGGGTACTTCGGCAAAGTCGGCATGCGCTACTTCTACCACCTCCGCAACAAGTTCTACCATCTCACCATCAACGTCGACCGCCTCCGGTCCCTCATCCCCGACGACATCAAGAAGTCCGCCGTTGCTCGTGGTGACAACTCCACTCCCTCGATCGGTGTCACCCAATTCGGCTACTTCAAGATCCTCGGGTGAGATGCACCTGCCTACCAGCTTCTTTATTAAATTTCTGTTGTTGAAGGAATTCTTCCTCGGGCCCTCTTCGAAGTCGAAGGAGTCTTCAATGGCAGCTCGGCGGCCACTGAACTTTCTCCTCTTTTCGACCCCTGGCACCCCCTCGGGACGGACCTCTAGAACGGGAACCTCTGCGGGAGAATTCCATGAAAAGACTCAGGGAACTGAAGGCTCGACGTCCAAAGGGATGTCAGCAGCAAGGGCAGTCTGGGCAGGTATGGCTGAGCTCGCCTCTCCCGTTCTAGTCTTCTTTGCCGGCTCGGTGGTTGCGGCGCCTTTTCTCTTGTAGGCCTTGAGGCCCCTGGCCAGCAATTGTACGGCTTCCGCACCTTCCACATCCATGCCTACAACAAGAAGACAAGGGGGAGAGGTCAAAAAAAAAAAAAAAAAAAGAAAAGAAGAAAGAAGAGAAAAGGGGGAGAGAGAGAGAAGGAGAAGAAAAATCTCGAAAAATCAGGGGAAGACTGCTGATAAACTCTCGGAAGCTACACAGACGGAGCAAGAAGAAGAAGGAACCACAAAATGATGAGAGAGCAAAGAAGTTTTGGGACCAACCTGGATTGGCCCGAGGGAAGCAGGAAGGCGGCAAAAATGGTGGGAGTTGACTCAAAGAAGACCTAAGGCCGAAAAGGACGATGGAGAGGAGCGGAGCTCTCAGGAAGAAGAAGAGCACCAACTAGACTTTCAGGCGAAGTGAAGTCCCTGGAGGAGAGGAGTGGGCTTAAATAGACAACAGGGCCCAGCACAGTAATGATGGCGGATGTCTCCAGGCTGACCATCGCTCGCCACGTGTCCCACTCACCATGGCGAGCGGTGGACTGCTGACGGGGCCATTATTAGGAGGTACATAGGGGGGCGCTCCAGCGGCGATTCTGAAAAGTCTCTTCGGATCACCTAGGGTAGCGCTCCAATGGAGGTTTTCGAAAAGTCTTCAGATCACCCAGGGCAATGTGCCAATGGGGATTCCAAAAATTCCCTTCGGATCGCTTCGATCCAAAAAGACTCCAGCACACGCGCGCAAAATGCCAAAATATTTGAGAACAGTCGCGCACAAAAATCGAGGGAGCAACTTCGACTGTGAAAATTTCTCTGTACTTTCTTCATTCGAAACTTGAACTCGAAAGTAGGGAGACTAGTGTTGGGTATAAAATACCCCCAGTTGAAGTTTATAAGAGGCCAACTCTCCCGAGATCCCTCCGACTTTGTGTGGCATCTTTTTCGGATTTCTCTGACAGTCGAATTTCCACAATGACGACCGAACTCCTCCGACGGGCGAGCTCCTATTGAACCCTCCAGACTTCTCCAATGGCAAGCTCCTTCAACCATCCATCGGACCGCTTCAAGTGCCCTCCGGGCTCCATTATCAACCGACCTCTCGTGGCGATCGACTGATCTCTGAATCTCTTTAGACTTCTCCCGACCACGATCGACCCTAGTCCGAACTTTTTCCAGACTTCATCAATGGCCGAACTTCCCCAATGGCAGATCCCTATAGCGATCGGGCTTCATCTACATTTCTACAGCGGCCGACCGCCTTCTGGATTTCGCCCGGGCTCCTGAGAGAGCCGGGATTCTGCCCCGAACTTTCATTGCAGGTGGGTTTCATCCAAACTTCAACAACGAACAGGCTCTGCCAGCGGGATCTTTACTTTGAACTTCTACTATGAACAGTCTACTCTGAACTCCTATAGCGGGCTGTCTACCCCAAACGTCTACTGTAAGCAAATTCCATTCGAGCCTCTACTATGAACAAAATTTTTCCGAACTTCTGTTACAGGTAGACCTCGGTCGAGCTACTCCATGGCAAGGGGATTCCGGATGAACTTCTACAATGGGACACTACTCCGATTTTCCATGACGATTGGTCCTCGCCCGAGCTCCTACAACAAATGGCCCCCTTTTGACCACTCGCGAGAACTTGATCCCATCCAAACTCCTCCAGTGGATAGATTTCGGACGAGCTTCTACGACAGACGAGCTCCAGCAGCTGGGTCCCTGTGATGGCCAATCACCCCCGATGTCTGTCGAGCCTCCCCAGTGCTATCCGTAGTCCATCGCCAACCGACCTCCTACCGGGCTCCCTGTAAAATCGGGCTTCCCCAACGGACGATCTTCGGATGAGCCTCCACATCAGATAAATCCCAGATGGACTCCCCTAGCGATCGGACTTCTCTGGACTCCACCAACAGAAAATCTCCATTTGAGCTCCTGTGACAGGCAACCCCCACCTGAAACATCGACGACCTCGCGACATCTGAGCCTCTCCCAAAATGATGATGTGAAGAGCCCTTCTGCTCCATCAGGCATCCCAGCCGAGCTTCAACAGACAGATTCGAGCTCTCTGACAAGTCACGACAAGAGCCGCCCTCCTGCTCCACTCCCTGCAATGGATTTCATGCGGCTCCACCACTCTCTGGCGAGTCGCGACAAGAGCCGCCCTCCTGCTCCACTCCCTGCAACGGATTTCATGCAGCTCCACCACTCTCTGGCAAGTCCCGACAACGGACACCACTCCACTCTCCGCAATGAGCTCCACGTGGCCCTGAACGACCCTTGATGCCACTACTCTCCGTAACAAACTCCACGCGGCTCTGAGCGGTCCGCTATCAGACAGTTACAGACGTCGCTGTCAAGCAGTTACACCCTCCATCTATAAATAAGAAACCCCCAGACACGTTCTTCTCTAAGCTCTAATTTCTATCTCAAAACTCTGCTAAAATTCTCATTCAAGCACTCCATTTTTGTTGAGGCAGAGAACTGACTTGAGCATCGGAGGGTCTTGCCGGAGCACCCCCAACTCCAATTTAGACTTTCTTTGCAGGTCCCAACGGTGACTGTGACTCCCTCAACTCCAGCTTCTCCGACGCCGGTGGATTTTTGCACCAACAGTCTCCATTGCTCTCCTTTCTTTCTTACAACCTATCCTACTTTTAGGATAAGACTTTGAGATTTAAGACAAAGCCTTATCTAGTCCTAACGAGGGTTGTGAGGGTCCTAAAGAAGGAGAATCCGAAGTTCAGAGGAGGTTCTGAGAGGGTGGAGTCAGTTTTTCGAAGAAATCTGATCGGTATGAGGCTAGTCGAGTTCTAGTGGGTAGAACTCTTGAAGCAAGGTGAAGAAGGAGCGCTGTTCTTGGTTCAGTTTATGTGTGAATCATCATTGAAGGGCAGACACTTGGACATCTTATGAAAATTTGGATTAGTGCTATAGGTATTATTCTTATCCTGATTTATATTTATTGTACTTTGATTATTATAGTTATGGATTTCTGGGCATTGGGGTTTTCAGTACATCGGATGTTTTGAATAAAAATTTTAAACACCTAACCCTTCCACTGCACAACCGGAACCCAACAACTCTCCTTACCTCCATGTACTTTTACTTGAGGTAATCGCATATATCCTTGCTCTATGTGCATGGACTTTTGGTGAGACATTGGCTCCTTAGGAAGGGCTATGGACCATTTTCTTTATGGTATAATGTCATAGCATCTAATGGTATGACATCTAGTTCTACAACTATCATAAGAAAAAGAATGCATCCTACACATCTACAGCATATTCAACTTTCATTGGTCAATTGCCTGAAACTATTCCAACATAACTTAAGAATACATGCTGATGTAGACATTCTACCATCAGTATTAGTGTATCCTCCCACTCTTAGCTCTAACCCTTCTTCAAAGATAAGGAACAATCCCTTAGTGCTTCTTAAGTACTTAGAGATATTTTCACAGCAATCCAATACTCATAGCTTGGATTCGACTAATATCTGCTCGTAACTTTTACAGCAAGATATATCAAGTCGAGTATATAGCATGGCATATACCTATACCCAAGAGGATAACAGATCTCTCTTGGAGGTTTCAATGCTAATCCCTTTCAGCACCTCTTCTATGTACTTGTCTGTGAAAATCAAACATTCTTTCAGGATCTATCTCAATAAACCATTTATTTTCAGAATATTTGACCTAGGTCTTTGAAAAGCAAATTCTATATGTAACCACATCATAATCGATGTCAGCATGGGACCCTCCGACTGACCTTCATGTTACTATATGATTCCTCATATCACATCATTGTAGGATCTTGAGATCATCCCTATGTTTCCAATCTCCCTCGAGAACTACTTTCTCTGAACCCTTGTAAGAATACCAAGTATCTTTTTAAAAAATGGGAGATCCTACTAGATCTACGAGGTGGAGAAAGTACTACATATACTGGCTCATCTTAAATAGGTTTTACAGGTCCTGTGACTCATTATTCTTTAGAGATTTCTCTTTGAGTTCATCCTCCCACTATTTTCAAGAAAACAGTATGATTGCTTACAATCAGATTGTGAACCACTGGAAAGAGAAAGCAATATCTCAAACACCATTTGGGATACCTTATAAATGAGCTCTTCATAGACCTTTCTTCTAACTTGTCTACCATTTCATATCTCATATGGTGTGGTAAAACCAACTTTAGAGGAAACCTAATTTAAATTTCAAAAATTAAATTTTATTCTTACAGAAATAATAATTGAACTAGTGATATTTATGATGGACTAGACCATATCTCATATAGTGCCATCGCTCCTCATAGATACACCATTGAGCTGAGGTGTATAAAGAGAATTCCATCATGAAACTATGTCATTCTCTTTACATAATCATAAATTTTTTAATTTGATATTGCATCTTTGATCTAATCAAAGTACCTTTAAAAAATTTTTGATTTATCTTTTCTACTTTACATTTGAATTCTTTAAACCTTTTAAAGTCTTTCAGATTTGTATCTCACATACATACCTATACTATGACAGTTCATCGATAAAGATGATGAAGTAGTAATAACCTCCTAGTCTGGCTCATCAAATGGGCCATGCACATCGTATGTGTACTAGGGTAAGTATCTCAGTGATCCTATCCCCTTGACCCATAAAGGATATTTAGTCATTAATTTTCAAAGAGATGATTTACAGACTAGATATGACTTAACAGTCAATGAGTCCAAATACCTATTTTCTCCAGTCGACAGATCATTTCTTCTCATACATGATCTAGCCAAAAGAACCATCTATACCCTTTAGGTTATTTGGTTTTGGATCTCTCAGACCCAATGGCATTCACTATTTGCTCAAATAATTTTACAAATGCATCACCATGTAAATGATAATGAACTAAATCCAAACGGTAATCATCGAGATTAGGTGCTCACAGCCTCAGTACAACTTTTGCACAATTACCGATTCAAAAGAGTTATTTTACCTTCCTCAATCCTCTTTCTTCCTTAAACCTTATATTAAAGTGCGTGATATGCACTAGAGTCTAAAGAAAAAGAAAAAATCATAACATCAATTTTGAGCAATTTGACATACCTTCCAAAGGCATGTAAATGTTCTTTAGGTTCTCCAGGTATGTACTTCTGAACTTTCTAAGATTCCTTAGTTATCAGCATATCGATCAATTTAGTTAAGGTGCTATAATATTTATTCATATAATAGTTTCACAAACTATTCGTATGAATCAGAAATTGTAGGATCAATCTATTAGCAATTTTTTATACACGATCATGTCGAGCCTTTCAAGTTCTTCAATGTCCTTGATCATCGATCATGGACAAACTACCCATCATGCATCTCATGCACTGTGTGACTCTAATCATCTCATAACTATTGCAAATGAATCAGCATGTCATTGACAGTCTACATGTCCTTATGCATACATTGGATTTCATCAACTATGAAGTCTAATTTATAGCACCTAATCTACTTGTTAATGTCCAACCATTTGTCAATTATAGCTCATTGACTATGGATTGGACGAGCTAATGACATTGGGTTAACCTGGTCAAGAATCATGATCTAATTTTCCAAAGCTAAGAACTATTCTTAGATTTTTGAGCCAGAATATGTAATTAATTTCGATTAAGTGGTTAATATCTAAGATTTGAGCTAGAGGGTTGGAAGCTAAAGAATTAATCATAGAGAGTAAAGATTTAATTAGATTATTGTCCTTATAATAGTTTGTTCTAAAAACTTTAAAAATAAACAAAAAGGCTCCCACTAATTTTTTTGAGTCTCTCACACTCCTCAGGTGGAGAAATGAAAACTCTAACATGATAAATGATTCTAGTGGGTGCTGCAGTTCCATCAATATACGGCATCTCACCTAACAGTTATTTGTGACACATATACCAATGTGTGGATAACACTTTGTCCAGATGCTTTGCCAAGCATGTTGCAGTGACTTGGTCTCTAAGTCCTGTAGCCTCATCTAACAGTTATTGGCATATTTCTTAGTTAAGTCTGACCCACCGTTCACCAGCGAGTGCAAAGTTGTCATTGGGTCCCTCACCTAATAGTTATTGGGCCCAACCCTATCTTTACCTCAGGGTATCTAATGCTAATAGAGTGGTTGTGCCTTCCCGATGCAATCGAACCACTGTAACCAGTCAAGAATGATCAATACCGAAAAAAGCACCCATATCTCTACAATGGTGGATGACCAGTAGACTTAATATTTAGTGAGGAGATTTGGATTTAGGTCTCTTCTAATTAGTCACATACATCTAATGTAATGACTAATATGGTTTGAGTCAGTATATTACATGTCTGACCAACCAGTCGGTATGGATGAACTCGGATCAATAAGTAACATAATACAAAACATAATCTCTCAAGATGGCCAGGTAAGTAAAGATGAGTGGGAGTCCCCCCATTGCTTTCCTTAGATACTAACGAATTAGCAAGGTTAGACAACGAAACTAATTAAATAACTATCATCTAATACTTGTCTTAGATACCAAATTGATTGATTAGAATTAATTAGGTTAACCTATAGACCCATGCTCGAATTACTGAGCCAAGTTCGATCTTGACTTAATCAATTTACATCACATGTGAATTAATTTGACCAACCACAACTAAATTTAATTTTGAGATCTTTTGACCTAATCCCAATCAACTCTTGATTAGGTTCGATCAACTGCTCAAAATGGAAAAAGATTCTAACCTGATCTAATCAATGACCTTAGTTGTAGTTTAGTCTCTAAACCTAATTTGTTCAACCCATACCCGAAGTTCATATTTTATGCATTGAAATTTAGATCTTAAATTTATAAATTCAGATCTTATAATTTTAAATCTTAATTCTTAATTAAGTGCATTATGTACATAGATTTATTTTTAGATCTTGAAATATTTTCTAATCTAAATCATTTATATTGTATCTCATACAATATTGCTGTTTGCAAAATCAAGTCAATTCATCCTGACATACGAATCGACTTGTCACAGTGAGTTGGCACACACTAAGACAAACATGAACCTGTAGACCTAGCCTATACAATTAAGTCGGCTCATCTGCAAATGAGCTAACCTACCAGGATTTTGAATTGACTCCAACAAAAATGAGTCAACTCATCTTAACAACTCAAGTCGACTCAATCGAGAATTGAGTCGATTTCACAGGCATACCAGTCACAGTTTCATGCTCTCATGCAAACAAAGCCTAGGATTTTGGATTTAGGGCTTCGCAGAAATTAAGTTTTAGATCGAATGTCCAACAACATATCAAATATAATATTAATCGATCTAGAACACATAAAAATACATGCATACTCTGATTTAAATCTAAAATATGTATCATATATACTTTTTTATTCACTATTCATCTTCATGAAAAATATCACAGTTGGCACCCCTACACGTCATAAGAGAGAACCCATTAAATGGACAAGAGAGGGACTTTGATCCCTTCATCATCTTATGACCGGATGGCCATGGTGACTATCCCAATTTGATTACTAAGCTACTAAAAATTTAATCTAACATATCACATATATAATCAATTAAAAATTAGATCTAATTATCTCTCACATGTTAAACATATGAACAATAATTATGAATCTATGCATGTAAGAAAAATTTCAGCAACCATACTAGATCCAAATTACATCCTAATTAAAATTTTTAGATCTAAAATCAATTTTAGATCTGAATAACTTATGATTTATTTTAGATTTAAGATGATTTTAGATTTAAAATAATCCTGTAATCATATTATAGTATGCATAATAATCAGATCTAACTTTAATCGATGTTTTACATTGTTCTAGGATAACCATTCAGCATTACAAGAGTTATGTCAGGGCATCCTTATTTCAGAATGATGTGATCATCTAACTAATCATCAGATCTAATTTTTATAAATTAGATATTAGATCTGAGGAGATTTTATGTTCGTATTAGAACCTATGCTCTGATACCATTGTTAGAAAATTTGCCACAATTTCGTACGTGTAATTTAAATTTTTTTCTAAAGATCTATGCAGCAGAAATAAATAAATTAAAATAATTTTAATTTATTCACATATCAGATCAAATTTGAAAATTGTAGTAAGAATCTGATACAAATAAGTACCCACAATCTAAAATCTGAACAAAAATAAACAGTTAGAAAAATCAACAGAGATCAAATATCCATACCTTAGATCCTCCGAATGTCCTGAGTTCTGATCGTAGCTGTGCATGCGCCCGATCTCTGCTGGTATCCATATAGAGCTATCTGATTGGAACATCGAGATCATCGATATGCTAGCATATTGTAGATCTCGCTTCTCATCCTTGGATCTAGATCTCTTCTTCTAGATCTTGAAGAAAAAGATCATTGCGTGAACTCTTTCGCGCAGATCCGACAGGATCTGAATCAGATCACCATGAAAAGAAGAAGAATCTCTTTTCTTCTCTTCTTCTCTCTCTTTTCTCTTCTTAAATCTAATCTCTATCAGATCTGGGAGTTGAAAAGTAAGGGAGAAAGGGAAGGAGGCATTTTCGAGGAGAGAATGATGTAAGAAAGAAGCCCATCTCCTATTACATGCACCCTCTCTCCCTCTTCTTATTTTTTGTCACACCAACTCATCATATTTCATGCACACCCACCTCTTAACACCCTAAAAGATCAAATCCCATTAGATTTAAGCCATTCAAAACCATATCAAAGGTTGGAAGGGTGTTGAGATAAAGTTCATGCGGCAAGAAAGATATCTCCACTCCTTATTAGCGCACGTCCAGATTTCAAGAATTTTTTATCACACAAAAATATGTCCTTAAAAGCTCCAATTAGATAATTTTTATCTTATTTTGAATCATATTCAAATAAAAAAAATTTGCATGAGAGAGAGTCCCAAATAAGGTGGGGCGCCAATAGTTGGCACCCCCACTCCTTCACGCATGTAAAAACAAAAGTGGCAAGAAAAACCATCACCCCACTTCTTTCTTGGCATGATTTATAGAGAGAGAATCTCAAGGGACCAAGACTCTCCAAATCAAAGTTCATTTGGTTCAAATAGGGCCTTAATCAGGTTCAAATCGAGTCTGAAATGAGTTGAATTCGAAAAGACTGTCAAGCCTGATTCAATCAAGCCTGAAATCCAAATCTGATTTGGATAATTGAATCTAATTAACATTAAATTAAATTAAATTAAATTAAATTTAAATTAATTAAAACTTAATTTATAATTTAATCAATTTTAAAAAAAATATAATATTTGTAATTAAGTCCCTGCGCTAGCAGTTAGCAGCTACCAAAATTGTAACGCTTACAAATTAACAGTTTCTAAAATTCAAACTGTCAATCCGATTGATAATTCGAATATGATCCAAGCTATTGGTCAGGTCATTCTCCTTTTATTTGTGATCCCTCAGATTCTATTCTGTCTGGTAGTGAGACATACTGTGATCTCCATCACAGTATCATTGAAACTTTTTTCGATGGGCTGAAACGATTCCAACTCACCTCAACAAAGATCGTTGATCCGAAAATGATCATAGTGAGTTCTCACAATCCATCAGTGACATCTAGCAATATATAGTAGCAACCCAGCGGAACAAAAAAATAAACTCCTAGGTATAGTTATCGTGTGATACAATCCCTTGATCGTGAGTCTTGACTTGATGGAGGTTATGGAGAACTCGTCAAACTCCATCGTCAGTCATTGCTAGATTGGCTCGACTCGAGTTCATTTATAAATTTCACAAAAACTCTTATCCAGTATTCACACTTAGTCTGGCTAGAGATTTTTTGAACTCAGTCTTACGAATCGTATAGGACTTCTCCTTTTCTACTAAGGTCAATAAATTCCCTCTAGGTGCATCCTACTCCAAACAGCGAACCTAAACTTACATAACCAACATACACAGCAAGGACCCATATGGCTAGAGACCAAGAGAATGTACAGTCAAACTAAATAGCCTCACTGTGAATAGCCAACACACCATAGGTCAAAAGATCAGTCACACCACTGCAGCATCGAGAAGATCACTGATGAGTGAGTAAACATCCAAATGATTTCTCGTATTGATCACGCTCAGTGCAAATTATTCTTTAACAACCACCTACACTCTCACCTCAGTGTCTCTACACTACAGACTCGAGACTCATCTATCCTAAAGGGAGGTGATCCATGCACCGATCTCGAATGGATTAATATGGTTCTTCATGATGATCCTTCGATCAGGAGCATTTAAAAATTAATCACTAATGATGTATGTCTCAAATTTTCAACACTTTGAGAATATATAAAATTATTTTTGTTAATTTTTAGGATAAATCATAGACACATAAGACATGATTGGTTACAAGGACTGCCCATCAAGTATAAAATATGCCCTAGAAAAAAGTATGTGTCAGCCAAAATTGGCTTTTAGGGCATACATCCAACAAATACAACCTAACACAACTTTGTCATTTCGATCCGACTAGAAATTAGAATCAATATTTTATAGATTTTAAGTCAGATTCTCCATAAACGAGCCATTAGTCCTTAGTATTTCATAAATACTTAAGGATAGTTCTCATAACCTTCCAAACTTTTATGGAGAATAGAGATAACAACAAGCTTTTATTCTCTGTAATACAGGAATGTCATTTTCGATTAAGAAAATTTCATCCAAATAACACAAAGAATATTTTTACAGAACTATTAGCCCATTTATACATACAAGATTCTACTTCATTCTCAACGAAGCCATATATTCAAAATATATATTCCAAATTCGAGAAATTTAATTCAATCTGAATAGACTTGAGGATTACCACAAGAAAAAAATATCTCGTCATAGTCAACACTATAACTTTGATGAAATTCTTTGGCAATCGAATAGAATTAATAGGTCTCCACCTTTCCATCTGCACCTCTTATCCATCTGAAAATCCACCTACACCCTATGGGTCTTATCCCTTCAAATAAATCAACGAATGTCCATACATCATCAATCCTTATGGACTTCATTTCAGATTTTGTGGCTTCAAGCCACTTCTCAAAGTTAGATCTCTGTATGGCATTCGTATGAGAGATCAAATCCCCTTTTCAAACTTAGAAATTAAAATATCTGTTCAGCTGACATGGTACTCTACTGTATCTACTCAAGGATGCCTTTACATCGGGCTCTAAAATTGATCTAATCAACTCTGATTTTATTAGTTTATGTCAGAGTCAGTTCCTTTGCTATCAAGCTTCACCAAGCTTGCTCTTAATGGCATCAGTTTCTTCACCAAAAATTTTTTTTTCTAAAAAGAATATCTTAAAATTCATGAACATCTCATGTCCATCAGGAAGGTAGAAAAAATATCTCTAATATAATATTTATCAGATCAAGATCCAAGCTAGTCGGTTTGTGAATGTTTTACATAAGTTCAACAATCCTAACCCTAAGGTAAGAGAGTATCCAATTATCCAAGTTCATATTTGATATGGAGATTTGGTAACCGATTTGCTCGAAATATTCTTAAGCACATATCAAGTAGTCTCTAAAATATAACCTCAGACAGACCAGCAAATCCATAATAGATCAAATTATGTCTAACAATGTTCAATTCCTCCTTTCAAACACCCTTTTAAACAATGGTGCCCCAGGAGAGGTCCCTTCAAGACATGTCAAAAACTTACTATAAAGGTATTCACTTCATCTGTCTGATCGATGAGTTCGAATACTCTTTGCAGTTTATTTTTTTACCTCATTATGAAATTATTTGAACATTTCAATCGATTTGAATTTGTGCTTCATAAGCAAGATGTACCTATGCCAAGATAGATTGTCAGAGATTTTAATAAAGTAGTAAAGTTCTCTTCTGACACTTATGTTCATGAGTGCAAATACATCAATATGTATCAAACTCAGAACATCACTGGCTCGTTCATCCTTTTCAATAAAAGGTGACTAAGTCAACTATGCTCAAAGCAGGCTTCAGTGACATTATCTAATCTAGGATGCTAGTTAGATGTGTACTTTATACTAACAGGCTATGGTACTGAATTTATGTCATTTTTAATTATCCACTCATTATTGTAGTATCATTCATAATGATATCACAATAATCATTCTTATTGACACCATCAATAAGATTGGACAATAGTGACAATCACTTAAAATAATATCTTCAAGATTGAAAACAAGCTTGATGATTCCTAATGTTAAGATTAGAAAAGACTTCCATCTCTTACATTCAAAAGTCTCTTGCTATTTACAAACCTTCTACTATTTTGAAGTCTTTTGCAACTATTTGCAAACATGACTTGTACTGTCAGTGTTCTATACCCAGGTAGTAGTATTACCAATAGAGAAACTTCAAGGAGTTATCATATAACTATCTTGACCAGCAACTATTTACTGATTTCTCTTTTAAGCCTATTTGGGTTAGCTTGAGACTTCTTTATCAATTCACTAAAAAATTATATTCAACTTTCGATACTGGCTATCGAAGTTAGGTCCGATAATGTTGTCACTGTCTAACAGTGAACAGAGTGATAATATTTTAGCTATTTTTGAAAAAAAAAATTAACCTATTAATATATGAACTATTTTAAGCCTAAAAATTTAAACTTTAGTCTAAAGATTCTTTTACTATTTTATATGAATTGGTAGCCTCTACCTTCAGTCTGAAAAATTATTTTAATCCTTAGTGGGTACTAGAATGCAAACAAACTACATTTGGGTCTGAGTGTGGCTCGGCCAACCCTAGTATATCCATGGATAGGTTCATAACCAATTATTTCTCTAAATAATTTCTAGCAATCAAATTTTGCCCCAGGTATCTCTTTAGCAGGTGTGTGGCGCCTCCACTAAAAAACTTGGTTAGGTCCAACCATTAACATGACAATATCAAGTGCATCCAATAAATGGATGTCCAGGCTCGAGTGTGGCTCGATCAATCTGAGTATTGATCTGAAGGTACAATAAGATGATCATATGATGGATGATAATTCTAATACGTAATAGACACAAGGCGTGTGGTGCCTCCAATGCCTATTTGGAATATTGGACTCATTATTATGCACCTTAATGGAAGGCTATGATCTAGTTATCCCTATAACTAGCTCATTGTATGGACCTAATAATTTAGAAGATTTGATTAATGTATTTTAGAAACAATCAATCGACCTGTAAGTCATAAATCCTCCTACTGACGTCACCAAATCATGAAAAAGACTAGTGACTAGTTGGTCTAACCGGCAAATCATAAATCCTCTCACTGACTTCACCAAGTCATGAGAAGGACTAAAGACAAGTCGGTCCACTCGAGTCACCTAGTGATCTAATCAGCCCAATGACTCGAGCTCAATCATTGAGCCTCAATTAAGGTCCATTTAGTTCAATCAAAAATATGGACTCGACCAACTACAACTGTTGTGTTTGATCTAGAGTATTTTTGACCTAATCTAAATCAACTATTGGTTAGATTTGACCAACTACTCTTTTAGTCTATTAAGTCTTTGATTCTAACCTTAGGTCTAACTCAATTAAAAGGACCTGATTTGAGCAAACCCATGCTCCATATTTTATGCAATATCATTAGATCTTTAATCATAATTTTAGATCTAAAATATACTTCTTAATTCTTAATTAAGTATAGCATTAATATGGGTTAAGATTATTAATTAAAATATTTTAATTTTATAAAATAATTTTATATCATTTTTATGCAAAATTTTTTATTCTGAAAACTAGGTCAGCTCACTTTTGAACTGAGTTAGCTCACTTCAGTGGATCAACTAAGTCTGATACTTGGTCGACTAACTGATCATAGATAGTAACCATTATTGTTCGGCTTGAGACAACTGGGTGGGGTCAGTCAGCACTGAGTTGATTAAATCAAGAAACTAGATCGATATAGTTTAAAACTGGTCAACTTAGTTGGCATGCCAACAGGTATCATGCAGTTTTAGATCTAAAAATTCTCGCATAAACTGAAATAAAATTAATCATAATAAACTTTAGATCATATCTAAATATTTTATGATTTTAAATTTTATTTTTTATGATTAAAATAATTTTAATCATATAGATTAGATGTTCTACTTTTCATACAACTCATGCTTTGTATCACATATAATAATTCCTAAGGTTTCAACATCTAGGCTTTTGTAAAAAAGTAAGTTCTTCCTTTAGCTTTCTTCTTCATGGGATTCAATCACATGGCACCCCTACATGCCATAAGAGCATCCTATCGAATAGGAAGAGAGAGCCTTTAAATCCTTTTGCTCCTATGATCGAACGGCCAGTGATCAATTCAATCCAAGTACTTGCTAATCAAATTATCTAATCTACTCACATATTATATATTTAAAATTTTAAATTTAATCTAAATTATATCAAATCTAATTTTTACATTAGATCATATCTAAAATCAGATCATAATATATCTCATACATTGCTAAATCTAGATTTCAACTACATGCATATATGTTTATGTCATAACGAACCTTCGCTCTGGTACCAGTTGAAGGGAAGCATGGCGATTTTGTGCATGTATTTTTAAAATTTTATAGAAAATATATATAAATTAAATAATTTAATCTATAATATATGCATAGATCAAATCTAAAACTATCATACAGGAATCATGACATGAACTAATATATATGTATGTAAATCTAAAATCTAAAATTCAGCAAGTATAGATCATATCTAAATTGTATTTAGATCATATCTAAACATGAATTAATTTCAAAACTCTATACCTGAGCATGGGTAGCAGATCACTGTATCTAAAATCTATGGTAGTTGGTTCTTCATGATGCTCTATAGCTGCATACGTGTTCGATCTCTACAAGTATCCACACGAAGCTCATGTGCTGATCGATCTCCCCAAGAGTGCTAGCTCATGAAGACACCATGCTTTGGATGATCTAAGAGAAACATGAAGAAAATAAAGAATAAGGATATCCTCTTTTGTTCTTTCTAGATCCACGCATCAGATCTCTACGATAGAGATCAAGAGAAGAACCCTTTCTTCTCAAATCTCTTACACACAAGAGAGAACATTTCTCTCTTCCTTTCATACCTTTAAAAAGAATTTTTTTCTTCAATTTTTTATGATAAAAATTAGATCTAATCTAATTTTTTATGCTAAAAATCACATAAAATTTTAAGCTCCAGAAGAACCCAAAAGAGAGATCCAAAAGAAGAATCGTTCTTCTCTCTTCTTCTCCTTTTTTCTCCTTGATCTAGAACTCTAGGAAGCCTCAAACACCCAACCAAATTTTTTTAATATTTTTTATTAAAATTTTTATATTAAAAATTAGATCTAATCTAATTTTAATCCTAAAAAGAAATAAAAAAAAAAATCTGAGAGAAGAACTCCTCCTTTTCTAAGGCTGCATACTAGAAAGAAGATCGTTCTTCTTCCTTTTCTTTCTCTCATTGGAAAGAACTTTTTTTCTCCAATTTTCTACTGTATAACCAAAAAGAGAAGCCCTCTTTGATGCCAAAGAATTAGCACAAAAAAGATCATAAAATCACTTCAAGATGGGGAGAAGAAGAGGGGTTAGCGTGTGAACTTTGGGGCGTCCAACTCTTGGACATCCCCTTCCCTCTTTTTTTTTTCTGTTTGGGCGACAACAAGAGAAGGGGACCTCCTCTTTTCTTTCATAGAACATAAGAGGGGGTGTGGCCTTTTCTTTGGGTGTGAGATCTCATGGTGAAAGGGAGTGGAGGCGTGAGGAAGATCTTAAATAGATGGATTTAGTTGGTTTAGTCCTATTCCAAATAGGGCTCATGAATCTTGATCAAATTTTAACTAATTCTTGGACCCAATACTAACTAATTTAGAAATTAATTATAATAAATTAATTAATTAGGTCCTAACATAATTATGAAACCAATTAGGCTCCAATCCAATTAGAGAATTAGTTAGATTAAAATCCCATTGATCTTGGAATTGATTTTTGGATTTAAGGTCATGTCATAACAAATAGGGCTTGATCCAATCAAGCCTATTATTGAATAGGATTTGATCCAATTAAACCTAAATCACAAATTAAATCTTTTTCATCTCTAAGATCAATTGGAACAGGTCTTGTTATCTAATAGGGCTGCATCCAATCAATCCTAAGCAAACTTAACTGAATCCAATTGAATTAAATTTGATCTAATCCCCATGGCTCAATAAAATTGAGCTAATTAACAATCATATTGTTAATTAATTATTTTTATAATTTACCAACTATTAGTAAATAATTTATTGCAACTTTTATATAGGATTAATCATAATCACATTGATAATTAAACCCTTCAATGATTCATAATCGTCGATCAGCCATTTGATCAGATGGTACTTCATGTATGTGACCCTATAGGTTCGAATCTAAGCTGATAGCATAAGAATAATTTCTATACTAATCAATGTTACCATCTAACAATGATTTCCGACGTCCAAATAGGTCGAATATATGTCCAGCATCACTCTAGAACCCATGTGGATATAGTTACCGTATAATTCATCCCTTTGACACTCGATGCTCAAAGATGACTTAGGGGTTAAACTGTCAACCCAGGATGAGTGGTCCACATTGTGTCTCAACTTCAAAAATTCTGTGACTCCTCACTAGGACTATTTTAGCCAAAGTTTTACTAAATTGAAATACAATGATGCATCATTTTTAATTTTTCTTGGAGCAGTCAATCCCATCTTGACTCGCACTTAGACTTCATAAGTACTTAACTGTATCCAAAAATCTTCCATAATCAAATTAAAAATTTTGGTAGTCCGGCATCAAAGCATAGTGAGTTGCTTGTAAATCATCGAGACAGCCTCAGGTCCGAGGAACACATATACCCATATCCCATCAGAGCAACCCTTGATAGTAGAGTATTTCGAAAGTGATCATGCTCAGTGAAATGTACTCCTACATATCATCTATATGCCATACCCATGTCGCCACATGCCTTGATTAAGAAAACAACCAACTAATATAGCACACAACAACCTACACTCGATACAATTATCGTCCTTATAACAATTGTATCACTTGATCGTGAGTAAGATTTAAGAACCACATAATAAATCTTCTTTTATCATTTTAGAAGTGGCTCTAAAGACTTCATCATAATATATGAGTTTTATTTTGGAAGATGTATTCCTTATGATGAATCTGTCAGATTGTTGGAAAATGTGTCCCAAAATCTATCGTTAGACGATTGTGCTCATCTTGTAAACTGTATATGAATTTTTATTAATAAAAATTATTTGATATTTTCATTATAAATTGACCATCTTTGAACTCCTATATTGTAATGAAGTCCTTAAGACTATATATATTAATCGACAAAGGAGGATTTGTCGTTAAGTCCTTAAAATTATTCACGACCAAATGATATGCTATTACTAAGACGACAGTGATATCAAGTGTAGGTCATTGTGTGCCATATGAGTTGGTTGTCCTCTTGACTGAGGAGTGTGGAGATACTGTTATGGCATGTAGATGGAATGTAGGAGTACATTTGCATCGAACGTGACCATGTGCCGAGTACTTTGCTGTCAGGAGTAGCTTGTAAAGGGTATAGGTATAAGTGTCCCTCTGATCTGAGACCTCCACGGTGACTTGTAAGCAACTTACTGTATTTTAGTATCAGACTATCTGAGTTTCTAGCTTAGTGATGGAAGGATACTAGGTGCAATCAAGTACTTATCAAGTTGATGTATGAGTCAAGATGAAATTGATCCCTCTGAATTGGTAGGAGATATGCATCAGTGTATTTCAATTTAGCAAAACCTTTGCCAGGATGATCCATGAGATGGATTTGAAAGGTTGAAATATAATATGGTCAACTTAATTAGGATTGATAGTGAAACCCTAAGTCACCTTGAGCATTTGAATCAAAGGGATGATTTATACGGTAACCATACGACACCAGTAGGTTCTAGAAGGTTGCTTTGCAACACTTCAACCCATCCAATCATCGGGTCATCATTGCTAGATGGTTACATCGATTAATATAAAAAGTTATTCCTATACTATCAACTTAAGTTCGAACCTATGGGGTCATATGTATTAGAAGATTTGATCAGATCTAATGGCTGAAGAGTCCAATTGGATTGTGCCTCTGGTGAAGAGTCCTACTTGGACTAAGACTCTGTGAGAGAGTCCCACTGGAAATGAGATTCTACTATTTATGAAGAATTAATTAGTAATTAAATTATTAATTAACTCAATTTGATTGAGTAAAGAGCTTTGAAATAAGTCTAATTGAATTAGATTCAGTTCGACTCAGATTGGGATTGATATGATCAAACTCAATTACAAGAAAAATTTGATCCTAATTTGATCAGAATTTGGACTTGGTTAATTCTTAATTGGGTTAGAAATTTGATGAGATATTTAGATTTTAATTATATTAGATTTATTTTTATCAGTAATTTCAATCCAAATTTGATTTGGATTAGAATTGAATTAGAAATGAAGAGTCCAAGTCAGACTAGGACTCTATCCTTATCTTTTGTGCCACATCTGGATCCATGCAAATTTCTCCATGCCTAATTAGATTTGGATTATGATTTTTGGCACCATGAGAGAGGATCCAATAAGGGTGGTCAGCCATAGCTGATGAGTCATAATATTATTTCTTGCTTAATTTGAATGTGATCCTAATTAGAGATAAGATGCAGACTAGAAATTTTTTTTTTCATATATAGTATATTATTGAAGCTATATTATTTTTTTATTATTTTTCTTGAAGAATTCTTTGGCTTGTGAGACTTTAAATTTCTTCTCCATATTTTAATAATTTGTTTGGAATTTTTGGGGATGCCAAAAAGAGATTTTGGTATTGATTCATGGCATCCTTTCTTGGAAAGTCCTAATTTCTAGTCTATAAAAAGGGGACCCCTCTCTTGAACATCCCATGATCAATTTTCTTGTAGATTTTTTATTTTTAGAGCCTCTTCACCTCCTCCTCTCTTTCTTCTCTAGATCTTCTATCACTTTGGAGTGTCCAAGGTGCTTGTAGAAGAAGAAAGAGGTCAGCTGTCGAAGTTGTTCACAGACTAGCATCTCCGAGCCCTTGATCTGCGTCAGTCTTCATGTGAATTTTTCTATAGAGGCCAGATGACTTTGTGTGGCTATGAGTGATCTGAAAAACATCCTCTCCAATTGTTGGATCAGAGGAGATCAAGATCAAAATTTGTTTGGTGACGATCTCTAACATATTTTGATTCCTATGGTAGATCTAATAGTTAGATCTAGAATTTCAGCATTGATGAGATCGATGTAATTTTTATTTTTAGATCTAAAGTGTATCATATTTTATATTTTCTTTATGATATGGTAGTCTAGATTAGATCTTATGCATGTGATTTAGATTAAATAGTTTAATATTATTCTTCCATTGTGTAAAAATTTTGAAATTACATGCATAGCATTACCACAAATTTTCTTCAACTGGTATCAGAGCCAGGTTGTTTTGATATGATTTATTATGCCTTTAGGTTTGATTTTTTGTTATTAGATCTGATTATTTATGATTTAGATTAGATCTAAATTATTTTATTTTCAGATCTGATTATTATTTATTTAGATTAGATATTCTGAATAGCAAAGTACTCGGATTGGGTAATCACCAAGCCGTCCGATCATAGGAGCAAGTAGGATTTCATGACCCTCTCCTCCTATTCAATAGGATACTCTTCATGGTATGTAGGGGTACCACTATAAGGTCCCATGAAAAAGAAAGCGAAAAGAAAAAAATTTACTTGCTTGCAAAATCCTAGATCTTGAAATCTTAGGTGTTGTTATATGTGATGCAAGTTGCGAAGATAGTTAGTTACATCTAATCTTATTTAGTCAAAATTATTTTGATCTAAAATCATAAAAAAATTCAGATTTGATCTAAAAGATTTTATGACTTGATGTAAAAAGTTTACATAAAAAATTATTTTCAAAACCTTAACCATGTTGATGCAAAACTTAATTGAGAATTAAGTATCAAGCTGATTGGATCTAGAATTATGATTTAGATCTAACGACATTGCATAAAACATGGGGCATGGATTAGCTCAAATTAGTTTCTTCTCTTTAATTAGGTTAGACATAAGGTTAGAATTAAAGAATTGATTGACTATGTAGAGAAATTGATTAAGTTTAATCAAATATTGAATTAGATTAATCATGATTTCTCTAGTATAATAGTTGTAGATGGTCAAATCCATATCTTTGATTAGACCAAATGGATCTTGATTGTGGCTCAGTGGTTGAACCTGAATCATTAGGTTGGTCAAATCAAAACTAGTTAACCAATTGGTGTCTAAGGTAAGTTTGGCATTTCGATCGGTGGTTTTTAATTAGGAGCGGCTTACCTGATCATTTCGATGGTGTCTAAGGCAAGCTTAGCAGACCCTCCCATTGATCTCACTTACCAGGCCAATTTGGTGAACTAGATTTTGATTAGATCACTAAGTGATTCGAGTTAGCCCATGCCATTAAGGTTGATTAGTGTGACTGATGTAGGTACCCATTCAATCAGCATGACCTAACCCGATTCAGTGACTTGGTGAAGTCAGTGGGAGGATTATGGTCTACTGATTGATCTTCTCTTCTCTTCTCTCTTCTCTAAATCGATTAAATTCTCTAAATTATTAGGTCCTTAAAATGAGCTGGTTATAGTGATAACTAGATCATAGCCTCCCATTAAGGTAAGTGATAATGGGTCCATTATTTTTGATTGACATTGCAGGCGCCATCCGTCTGATGTTCTCTCTGAATGATGGAATTATCATTCATCATATGATGACTCTGGTGAACTATCTGATGATGGTTGGGTTGATTGAGCCATCCTCAGACCTGATCACTCATTAGGTAGAATCACTGAGTAGGTTTAATTTGATCGCTAATTAGAAAGGATTTTGATTGTTGAACTCGGGTTAGCTTGATTGGACCTAAATCAGTTAGATTGGAGTCTAATCAAATTAGATCAACTTGTATCCAGACCTACTACTGGCTAGATGTGAAACCCAATAAGTTACACATATAAAAAATAGGTCAAAAATTTTTTTAATAAGGTTGATTAGAATTTTGGATCCAATCAGAATTTTTAGTAAGCATGCTAGCACGGGTGAAAACCCTAGTTCTTTGAATCGGATTCAGATTCGATTCAAATCTTACTTTCTGATCAAACCAAATTGTGCCATGAGCTAATTTGGATTTAGATCTAAGTGTGGCAGCTATTAGATGGCACCACTTTGCCTTGTGGGGTGCCATAACCAAGAGTCCAAACTTGGTTGGGCTCTTGGCATGTAAGAGAAGGGGGCGCATGTGTATTCACATAAGCAGAAGGATGGAGTCCTTCTGGCTTGGGATTCAGATATATGTGGTAGTTTGGACTCTTGGTGTGTAAGAGAAAAGGGTGCTTATGTATTCACATGAGCAGAAGGATGGAGTCCTTCTGGCTTGGGATTCAGATATGTGTGGCAGCCCACATCATCCTCCATCCTCTAATACAAATCTCAAAGCATGAGATATATTTGTTGAAAATCATGTCCTAAAGTCAATTGTTTGACGATTGTGCTAATTATAAATATATATGAATTGATCAATAATGAAAGTTATTTGATTTTTTTTATCACAAGATTACATCTTCTAACGAACTCCTGTATTGTGATGAAGTCCTTAGGCTACTTTGATCGATAAAGAAAGATTTATTGCATAGCCCTTAAATTGGATCGCGATCAAATGATATGCTATTATTAGGACAATAGCGATATCAAATGTAGGTCATTGTGTGCCATATACATTGATTGTCCTCATAACTTACAAGTATTCCTCCAAAGGATATGGGTATAAGTATTTCTCCAACCTGAGATCGACATGGTGACTTACAAGCAACTCACTGTACTTTGATGCCAGACTATTTGAATTTTTAATTCAATGATGAAACATTTTTGGGTGCAGTTAAGTACTTGTCAAGTTGGTGTGTGAGTCAAGATGAAATTGATCCCTTCGAATTAGTAGGAGTTAATGTATCAATGTATTTTAATTTAACAAAATTTAGACCTAAATAATCCATGTGATCGACAATGATTTGAAAGATTGAAATACAATATGGATGATTTATCTAAAATTGATAATTAAATCCTAAGTCTCCTTGAGTATTAGAATCAAAGGGATAAATTATACGAAAACCATATGCTAGTAGATTTTTGAATGTTGCTTCACCATCATTCGACCTATCCAGATGTTGGGTCCCATTGCTAGATGGTTATATCGATTGGTTTATTTTTTATATTATCAGCTTAGGTTTGAAACTATGGGTCATACTCAAAAGAAGTTTCTGACTGATCATGTGGCTGATCAATGATTGAAAATCGTTCAAGGGTTTAATCATCAATTCGATTGATATTAACTTTATATAAAATTATAATAAATTTATTCATCAAGTATTAACATATTAATAAAAAAATAATTAATAATTAGATTCTTGATTAGTTCAATTTGATTGAGCAAAGAGAATTAGATAAAATCTAATTGAATTAGATTCAATTAGGTTTGATCCGATTAGGTTATGAGATGACCTAATCGCTAAGAAAGAATTGTTCTTGATTTGATCAGGACTTTGGTTCAATCAATTTTTATAATGTTGGACTCCTCCCCATGCGCCACCAAATTTAAGATGCCATTCTTTCTCACACAAAAAGAAGTTTTGCATGAGATTTCTCTACACCAAAAAGGCCTTTAACCCCCATTTTCATGTCCAAAAATAAATAATAATCTAATCTTTATGGTAGGTTCAAATATGATTTGAATTGGTTACCATAATGGATAAAGTTTGATCTTATCTATAAAACCTTGCCGCCCACTTCATTTATCCCTTTCTTTTGTGCAACAAAAAGGAGGAATTTTTTATGTAGGAAATCAGATAGAGATCTAATTTTCCATGGAACATAAGTGGATGGGCTGTCCCATATATTTTTCACGTGAATTATAGAGAAGGGGTGACAATATTTGGAAGAGTCCAAACATTGTTGGACTCTTCACTCCAACTTCCTTACATGCCAAATAAAAGGTTTTTATTCTCTCTTTTGTGTGTGTAAGAGACCAAAAAGGTGGCCTTCATATTGAGAAGCCTTGGGGCATGGGTTCATGGCATGAAAAGAAGAGAAGAGTCCTCTCGTCTTGGGTGAGCGCAAAACCTAAATTTTAAGGTTCGTTCCTTAGGATTTGGGAAGAGAGGAAAAGAAGAGAGAAGAGCATCTCCTCTCCATACTTTTTTCACATCTTCATCTCTTCTAGATATCCATCTTCAATCTTTGAAAAGATTCAAGATATTTGAAGAAAGGATCTAGATCAGCCAATAAGATGGTCTTCGTTTGAGCTAGCACTCCCGAGGAGACCAATTAGATCGAGGCTTTGAGTGGATTTTTCGTAGAGATCAGACATATGTGCGGCTATGAGCAACTAGCAAGAATCATCTTTACCACATCTCTCAATAGCAATGATCATCGACCTACACTCAGGTATCAAGTTTTGAACTCAAATTAGAAGTAGATCTGATCTACTGCTCACAGGTATGCATGCAGATTTTATCTTCAGTATTTTTTAGATTTTATATGCAACATATCATATCATAGATCCTAAAATAGGTTGATTTGATGATTAGATCATATGTATGTTAGGTTAATATGATTAATCTAGTTACTTTTTGTTGTGATTTATTTCAAAAATTTTTGAAATACAAATATGAAATTACTTATATTTTTTAACAGTGGTATCAGAGTCTAGATTTATTATGACATGTTATATGTGCATATTAGATCTAAAATTTAATTTTATTTAGATCTGATATTTGATATCTTAAATATAAATTAAATTAATGATTGATCACAACAAACTGAAATAATGTTGTCCGGTTGTAGGGTTTACCCCTTACAGTGAACAGATTGTCCTAATTTGTACTGACCTTTGATAAAATCTAATTTTATATGTTGCATGTGATGTTTATGATCTGATTTAGATATGATCTAAGATTATGATCAGATCTGATATAATTTAGATTAGATCTAAATTCAAGCATATATGATATGTGATTAGATTAGATGATCCGATTAGCAAGTACTTGGATTGGATTGATCACCAGACCGTCCGATCATAGGAGCAAGAAAGATTTAAAGGTCCTTTTTTTCTATTCAATGAGATATTTTTATGGCATGTAGGGGTGCCATGTGATTAAATCTCATGAAGAAGAACATGAAAGGAAGAACTTACTTTTCTGCAAAATCCTAGATTTTGAAATCCTAGGTTTGCTATATGTGATACAAAGTCATATGAAAAGTAAAATATCTAATCTATATGATTAAAATTATTTTAATCATGAGAAAATAAAATCTAGAATCACCAATAGTTTGGATGTGATCTAAAAGGGTGTTTATGATTGATTTTATTTTAGAATTATATAAAATTTTTCTGATCTAAAACTCTTTAAAACATGCTCGCACAAGTACTGAACTGATCTAATTTTGAACTGAGTTGACCTAGTCTCCTTGTGTAGCCAGCTCAATATTGATTGAGTCAATCCAGTTTCAGAATAAAAAATCTTTGCATAAAATTTATTATAAATTATTTATAAAATAAAAAATTAAAATTATTTTAAATCTAAACTTAAACCCATGTTGATGGTGAAACTTAATTAAGAATTAAGTGTAGAATTGATTAGATCTAGAATTATGATTTAAGATCTAATGATATAGTATAAAATATGAGAGCATGGGTTAGCTCAAATCAGGTCCTCTCAATTGGGTTAGATCTAAGGTTAGAATCAAAAAGTTAAAGGACCATATAGAAAAATTGATTAAAACTAACCAAATATCGAATTAAATTAAATCAAAATTTTTTTAAAACCAATACAATAGCTGTAGATGGTCAAGTCCATGTCTTTGATTAGATCAAATAGACCTTGATTATGGCTCAGTGGTTAAATCGAAATCATTAGGCTGATCAAATTGAAACTAATTAACCAATTGGTATCTTAGGTAAGTTCAGCATTTTGATCGATGGTTTTTAATTGGGAGTGGCTTGCCTAGCCATTTTGATGGTGACTAAGACAAGCTTAACATACCCTCCCATCGATCTTACTTATTTGGTCAATTTGATGGATTATATCTTAATTAGACTACTAAGTGATTCAAGTTGACCCATGCCATTAAGGTTGATCAGTGTGACTGATCTAGGTGTCATTTCAATCAGCATAACCCTAATCTAATTCAATGACTTAGTGAAGTCAGTGGAAGGATTGTGGTTTACTGGTTGATCTCTTCTCTTCTCTTAATTCATAAATTAAATCTTCTAAATTATTAGATCCCTAAAATGAGATAGTTATGCTGATAACTAAATCATAGCCTTCCATTAAGTTGGGTGATAATGGATCCATTAGTATGATGGTCATTGGAAGCCCAAAGGTCTGGTGCTCATCCACTATTGAAATTATCATTCATAATATGATGACTCAGTCGAGTCTCTCTAATAAGTAGTCATGTTAGCCGGCCAAAGTCGGGCCTGATCATTTGATAGTTAGATTTCTGAGTATGATCATGTTAATGGTTGGACCTAACCAGGGCTTGCAGAGAAGATCAAAATCAATTGAAAAGTTATCTGGGGCTAAATCAATTACTAGAAATTATTTATTAAAATAATTGGTTAAAGAATCTACCCATAGATGTACATAGATGGCCGACCAAAGTCGGGCTCTTGAGCAACTATGTGGATTCTAGTACCCGCTAAGGAATTAGAGTAATTCCTTGGATTGGAGATAGAGGCTACCAATTCGACTAAAATAGTGGGAGAATCTTTAGACTGAAGTCCAAGTCTTTAGGCTTAATCAATTCATAAATATAGAGATCTTGTGTTTCTCTTTCAGTTATGGCTAGATGTTCATTGCTCCGTTCACTATTTGACAATGACTTATTTATAAGACCCAACTTTGATATATGGTATCGAAAGTTGCAAATAGTTCTAGAGCATGAATGGATCCTATATATGATTACGGATCTAGCATCTAATGTTCTCACGACCAACATACATGATGCGATCAAAGGCACTTATCAGAAGTGGCTAAATGATCATATCACCGTGTGGTGCTTTTTGAGAGCAGCGAAGAATAAGAATTTAGTTGTAAATTCGATAATACTCAGTGGGAAAAAATTCTTCAAATGTTGAAAGGGTTCTTTTGCATCTCTAAAGATGTGTCTTCAGTGGGGCAATAATCCTTTGAGAATGAAAAGGAAAAAAAGATGCAAGAGAGTCGTGCTTGGGCTGAGAAGCTCGAACTAACAAAAGAGTCTAAAGTTAATCTAGTCTGGCAGAGTTCTTTGATCCGAACAGGCTAAAGAAGAGAAATCAGTAAAGGATTATTGGATAAGGTACTTATATGATAACACTTTATGATTTCTCTATCTGTAAAACTACTACCTGGGTATTGGATATCAGAAGTCCATGTAAATTGTTGCAATGACTTTAGGTTAGTAGAAAAATAAGAAATAGCAAAAAATTCTTAAATATTGGAGCTGAAGTTATATTTTAGTTCTAGCTTTAGGAATTCTCAAGCAAGTTTTTGATTCTAACAATATCATTTTTGGTGATTGTCACCATTATCTATTTTGATGAATGTAATTTTCGTAGGCCTTCTGACTAAGGATGGATTTATATTGTTAACATAGAATGATTTTTGTGATATCATTATAGATGATGTCAAAATCATAGTGGACAACTCAGAAATGATAATTACACAGCCTGTTAGTGTATTGTACATATTAATTAAACATCCTAAAGTAGATTATGTCATAGATTCCTACCTTTGATAATTTAGGCTCGATCATATAAACAAGAATAAGATCAACAAGAGATAATTCTTGAAATCAATAATTATGAATCATTATCAACCTATCAATCTTATCTCCTTGGTAAGATGATCGAGTCACCTTTTGCTGAAAAAGATGAACGAACCAATGATGCTCTGAGTCTGATACATATTGATGTATTGGATCTATATACATGTTTGCCATAAATTTGAATTATTTAAAATGTTCAAATAATTTCTTAATAAGGTAGAGAAACAAATTAGAAAGGATATTGAAACTCTTTGATCAGACTAAGAGGAGTATACCTTTTTAATGAGTTTTTGACATATTTGAAAGAGAATAGAATTCTCTCTTATTAGAATTGTCTTTGTTAGACATAATTCGATCCATGATCGGATTTACAAGTCTGTTAGTCTCCTTTTAGGGTTATACCCTTGAGACTACTTGTCATATTCTTAACTGGATTCTGAACTAATCAGTCATAAAGACTCTATATGAGAATGGACTAGGCATAAGCCGATACTCTCTTACATTAGGATTTGGGAGTGTTTGTTTTATGTCAAGCATCTACAAACTGATTAGCTTGAATCTCGATCCTATAAATATTATTTTGTAGGGTACCCCAAAGAATCTAGGGATATAACTTCTACCTTGCTAAAGAACAAAAGTTGTTCGGTATTCTTTTTAGAAAAAGGAGTACCTTGATAAAGGAACTGATGCCTCTAATGTGAAACTTGTGAAGTTCAATAAGTAAAAAAATTGACACAATCTAGTGAACCCATAGAACTGGATTTGATTAGATCAAATCTGAAATCCGTTGCAGAGGCACAAATAAGAAGATCTGATAAAGTACCACATCCATCAGATAGATATTTCAGTATATAGGTTCGGGATGTGATCTTGTTGAACTTGATAAGAACAACAAGGATCTGATCACCTATATGGATGCCATGCAAAGGTCCGACTCTAATTAATGGCTTAGAGCTATAAAGTCTGAAATAGAGTCCATAATGGTCAATGGGGTATGGACACTCATTGATCCACTCAAAAGGATAAACCCCATAGGATGTAAGTGGATCTTTAATAGGTTCTGTTGCCCAGCTATGCAACCCAAGAGGGGGGGGTGAATTGGGTTTCTAAAAATTTAGACTTAATTTATAACTTATGATGAACAAGACAAAGATTTTAATTCAATATTAATTACCTGAAGCAGAATTGCAAGGATATAATAAAGAAATAAGGTAAAGCGATAAAGCACACCACAAACACAAGAATTTATAGTGGTTCGGTGCCAACCTTGCACCTACATCCACTCCCCAAGCTCCTACTTGAGAATTTCAATCCACTATGCTTGTATTCAACCTGAATACAAAACGTCGGAAACTCCGACACTAGCTATCCCAAGCTAGATCACTTGTTTCCCGGGTACAAGTAAACCCAAAACACTCCGATTTCAGGTTCGGATCAACCTTTCCTTGTTTTGGAAATCCTCCAAAAATAAGAACAAAAAACTTACAAGAGTAAGATAATTTAAAGTACAAATTAATACAATAACAGCTCCTTAAATGAGCGAATATAACAATAAAAACTTTACTCAAATGAAGAAACCCTTTTTAAATTTTCTCAAGGTGGATGAACGCTTGAATGAACACTTGAGAAGAGGATGATCGTTGATTGAAGATCTCTTGAAAGCTTTGAACGATCTCTAGATCAAAGTTGAAACAATCGGCGTGAAAGATCCTCTCTTTGAATGCTCTTGTTTTTCTCTTTCACAATCTCTCTTGTATATTGTGGATCCTCTCTCTTTTTCTTTTTGGATATTTCGTTGATCTCAGGCTTTTTCGTGCAGATTTCGGATCCTCTCTCTTCTTTTTCTCATTTTTGATTTCATGTTTGATCTGCTATTTAATCTGCAATTTCTTTCACCATTTAAAGCATTTTATGACATTAGAAGTAAGAGAAAATAATTTAGGCAGATAAAGAGCCGTTAGAGGATTTTTAGGAAGCATAAAAGGCAATTAAAACGGGCAAAAAAATAGCCGTTGCTAACATTTTCCGTCGCAGGGGTCGACTCATGAGTCGACTCATGCTTCAGGGGTCAACTCATGAGTCGACCTCTGTTGCAAAAACCAGAGAATGCATTTCTGGAAATTTTTGGCTCAAATCAGTAGGGGTCGATTCATGAGTCGACTCATGCCTTGTGGGTCGACTCATGAGTCGACTCACAGGTCGTGCCAAGCCAGAAAACTAGCGTGCCAAAGGGAATTTTTGCATGCCAATCAGCTCATAGTGCCATGAGTTGACTCATGAGTCGACTCATGCACTTCAAACCTTCATAACTTCAAAAATATAAGTCCAAACACAATGAAATTTTCACCAATAGATTTCAAATCATTTGTTCTACCAAATGGTACTATCAAATCAAGATTTTAGTGAAATTATGATTTTGCCCTTGAAGAGCATAAGGACTTTTTCATTTTAAAATTATTTGTATCCCTTCAATCTGCTTTGTAATCATCAAAATCAATCTAGGAGCAACAATCTCCCTCTTTTTGATGATGACAAAATATTTGAACAAAAAAATATTTATGTGAATCACTAATTTCAAAAGAATGCATTATAGGTGTATATGCTTGAAAAGAGTATGATTCTTTTGGCATGTGATATAAATGGTCATATGCAAAAATAGTTTGTCCATTTTCATAAAGATTTGAAAAGAGTATTAGATCATTTTGAGTTTAAGATATATCAGAGCAAGAGAGAAAAATAAATTTTGCAATATATCAGAGCAAGAAAAATAATTTTTACAATATTATCAGAGAAGATTTTACAATGTATCAGAGAAAATTTCACACTGTATCAGAGCAAATTTTATAATGTATCAGAGAAAATTTCACACTGTATCAGAGCAAATTTTATAATGTATCAGAGAAAATTTCACACTGTATCAGAGCAAGTTAAAAGAAATTTTAGGGAGTATCAGAGTAAGTTAAATTTCTTAAGATGTATCAAGGTAAATTTCAAAAGATGTATCAGAGCAAGTTTGAATTTTAAAATATATCAGAGCATATTTAAATTTTTAAAGTAAATCAGAGCATATGTAAAGAAGTAATTTAAAAGTTACATAATTGCATTGTACTTAGCATTGTACTTTTGGTATTGTTCTTTAAACTCTTCAATTAATTTCTCATAATTTGTAATTTTGCTTTTGATGGGTTGCTTTTTGTTTAATTTCTCAATAATTGAATTGCTTTTTGTTTAATTTCTCCCCCTTTTTCTTTCATAATTTAGGGTTTTGCTTTTAATGAGTTGCTTGCTTTTTGTTTAATTGTTTACTTTCTCCCCCTTTTTGACATCATCAGACATGGTTAACTTTTTCTTGTTCAGAAATATTCTTTAATTTCTCTCCTTTTAGAGTATATCACAGATGTTTGCTCCCCCTTAATATAGCAATTATTCAACAGCAAACAACAACAAAGAGAAAATAATATTTCAACAAGGAGAATATATATAACCAAAATATGATCAATATCATTACAAAAGGTAGAAATATAGGTAAAAGATGATTCCATTAATATCATAATTGTTTCAATACATAGTTCATAAAATAAAAATCAACCAGCTAATTGTCAATACATGGCCCCAAGGTACAGATCCTAGAACAAGACACTAACTCCTAGGACCTAGTAATGATCAAGATAAATCATGGATCGGAGTCATCAGATATGGTATGAGAAACTGATAGATCAGAAGTGCGTCCTCTACCCCGTCTGTCTCTGGCACGAGCAGGGGAGCGAGATGAACTGGGTGGCTGAGAATGCTGAGATGCTAAGGACTGAACAGAAAGGGTGAGTCTAATGGAATCAAGTACGTTCAGTGCTCTGGAAACAGATTGAAGTAGAGCAGTGAACTGAGTGGTAGCATGCTCACTCGATCCTCGGATCTCTTTCCTCAGTAATTCATATCCACCCTCTAGTTCTCCTCTGAGCCTTCCAGCCTCTGCAGTGAGGTCTGTGACCTCAATGGTTGACTCCTGTGGCTGGGATGGGCCAAAGCAAGGACTTGCCCCTGCAAGTCTAGAACTCTGCCAGTCAATCTCCAGACTGTGTCCTCAAGCTGCTGTATCTTGATGGACTGATCTGAAATCATCTAAAATACAGTGGAGATGTGGGGAGTAATGGTCTGATCAGAAGAGGTAGCTCCAGGTGCAAAAGAAGTACTACTCCACTGGCTAGACAGCAAAGAAGCCACACGCTGTGAAATATGCTCGATCTGATCATCAGCCAGTCTGAACTCTAAATGAGGTGCTCTGCTTTCTGGCTGATACACTGGAGTGGGCATCCTAGTAAACTCTGAAGGGCCAGCCTCAGTATCAGGAATGAACTGGGTATCTGGTGAAGCTTCCCTGAAGTCATGTACAGGAGAAGATGGACCTTCTTCTTCTACTCTGCCTTCAGTTCTGTCTTCAGCTCTTGTTTTAGCTCTATCCTCAGTTCTTTCTTCAGAGCCCTTAATCCAACCACCATCAGTCTTTGTAATTCCCATTCTGTGCAGACTATGTTGGTTGAAAGTGTCCACATGAGATAGCTTGGTAGGTGCCTCCCCCTCACAACTAACTCCAAACCTCCTAAATACTCTAGTAAGGGCCATACCATAAGGCAAGTGTGCCTTGGATCTGTTCAAAGTTTCTCTCATGGCCTCTATCATAAGTGCAGGGAGGTTAAGGGGGGTCTGAGTGATGACATGAAACATGACACATACATCTCTGCTGGAAAGTAAGTCATGTCTACCACTCCTAGGAAAGAAAAGCTTTGTTACTATCTGATGCAGCACCCTCATCTCAATGGACAAAATCTTTGCTTCTAACTTGTTTAAACTTCCTGAATAAGTTTCTCCTAAGATAATTCTGATCCCCTCTTCTTTAATTGGGAGTTCCATATATGAGTATCCTTCACTAGGCAACTGTAATATTTCTCCCAATATCCTAGAATCCAAGCAGATATCAATTCCCTTGACTGTTGAAGTCACTGACCCATTTCCATAATGTAGGTTCTGGTAGAATTCTCTAACTAGGTCAACATAGGTGACTTCCTTAAGGGAGCAGTAGAGTTTCCATCCTTGGTTTTTAATTTTACTTGCAAAAGTAAAGCCTTCTTTCTCAAAGAACCGAAAATCTATATTCTTCCCAGTTTCTACTTTTCTATCAGAAAGAGGATTTACACTGGGGCTAATGGAGGATTGAGAGGGACCTTGAGCAGGTACTGAACCTGGAGTGGGAGCACTGGAAGACTGACCAACTTGCCTTTTCTTTCTGACAATTTCTTCAGGCTCACGGATTGATTTTCTTCTTTGGGGAAGTTTCATCTTCGGAGCCATATTCAATATAGTAGCAGGCAAGGAGACTTGAATTGAGTGGAGGAGAGATCACAAGAGAGTGAAGAAGGATTTTGGTGGAGAAAAGAAGCGGATTTTGGAAGTTCGGTAAAGTGCTAGGGCACGTTCCAACCGCGCCAAGCAAAGCGAGAAAGCACAGAAAATCCTTTTCAAGGAGGCGATTTTTGGTGGAGAGGAGAAGGGAGAATTGCCTCGAAATTAATCCTTGGATTTGGAGCAAGAAAGAGTTGGAGAAGACGGCTTTTAGAAGGAGAAGATGAGTCGTCTCACGAACAGGGTTTCCCGTTTAAAAACAATGAACCCAATGAAGTTGGTGGGATTTACAAGTTTGCCATTGAGTCGACTCATGGGGGTCGACTCATGAAGTTCAGAAAATCAGGAAAAATATGAATAAATTCCAAAAAAATTTAAAATTTTGAGTGAAGGAATTTTGCTCAATGATAAGTTTTTAGAATGATAAATTTGAGCTTTTGGAATCAAGATAGATGTTGAAAATTGAGCTCTAAGAATCAATTCTTGAAAATTGAAAAATTTTAGACATATGGATCTAGAATTCCTAGATTTCTCCTAATTTCATAGAATCTATCCTCACTAAGGGCCTTTGTAAAGATATCAGCTAATTGATTTTCAGTGTAAACATATTCATGAATTACATTTTTGTTTTGAACATGTTCTCTTATAAAATGATGTCTTATTTCAATATGTTTAGATCTTGAGTGTTGAATTGGATTTTTAGATAGATTTATGGCACTTGTGTTGTCACATCTTATTGGTGTTTCATTAAGTTTGATTCCAAAATCTTCGAGTTGTTGCTTAATCCATAAGATTTGAGCACAACAACTTCCGGCTGCAATGTATTCGCCTCAGCCGTAGACAGTGCCACCGAATTTTGTTTCTTGCTAAACCATGAGATTAGGTTAACTCCAAGAAATTGGCAAGTTCTACTTGTGCTTTTTCTATCTAATTTACATCCAGCAAAATCGGCATCTGAATATCCTAATAAATTAATTTGTGAGTCCTTAGAGTACCATAACCCTAGAGTTTGAGTACCATTTAAGTATCTAAGGATTCTTTTAACAGCATTCAAATGAGATTCTTTAGGATTAGTTTGATATCTAGCACATAAGCAAACACTTAACATGATATCAGGCCTACTTGTAGTTAAATATAATAATGAGCCAATCATACCTCTATAGTATTTTAAGTCTACGCTTTTACCTTCATCATCCTTGTCAAGCTTACATGAGGGACTCATTGGTGTGCCAATTGGTTTGCAGTTCTCCATTCCAAATCTTTTGAGTAGTTCCTTGGTGTACTTGCTTTGGGTGATGGAGATTCCCTCTTTTGATTGTTTGATTTGGAGTCCGAGGAAGAAGGTGAGTTCTCCCATCATGCTCATCTCGAACTCCCCCTGCATAAGCTTAGCGAAGTCTTGACAAAGGGATTCATTAGTAGACCCAAAAATTATTTCATCAACATAAATTTGTATAACTAGCATATCATTTTGATTTCTTTTAATAAATAGGGTTGTATCTATATTGCCTCTTGAAAAACCATTATTTAGTAGAAATTTGCTTAGCCTTTCATACCATGCTCTAGGTGCTTGTTTTAATCCATATAAAGCTTTATTTAATCTAAAGACATGATTAGGAAAAGCATGATTTTCAAATCCAGGGGGTTGTTCTACATATACTTCTTCAGAGATATATCCATTTAAAAATACACTTTTAACATCCATTTGAAATAACTTGAAATTCATAAAGCAAGCATATGCAAGTAGAAGTCTAATAGCTTCTAATCTAGCAACAGGTGCAAAGGTTTCATCAAAATCAATTCCTTCTTCTTGATTATATCCCTTAGCAACCAGTCTTGCTTTATTTCTAATTACATTTCCATGCTCATCTAATTTGTTTCTAAAGACCCATTTTGTTCCAATTATTGAATAATCTTTAGGTCTTGATACTAAGGTCCAAACATTATTTCTTTCAAATTGATTAAGTTCCTCTTGCATAGCATTAATCCAATTATGATCATTTTCAGCTTCTTCAAAAGTTTTAGGTTCAAGATGAGATACAAAAGCACAATGATTAACTACATCTCTAAGTGAAGAACAAGTTTTTACCCCATGCATAGGGTCACCAATAATTAACTCCTTAGGGTGGTTGTGAACATACCTCCATTCCTTGGGTAGGTCATTTGTACCTTGAGGTTGTTTTTGAATTTCTTCACCTCTTTCATTTTGTTCGTCTTCTTGTTCCTTGTCTTTTGGAGTTGCTGAATCTTTCAGAGTGATCTCCTTCATACCTTCTATTAGTGGATCTGCATCATCAACACCCTCATTCTTCCTTGAAGGAAGATCGTTAGATTCATCAAAAACAACATGTATGGACTCCTCAACTACTAAAGTTCTTTTGTTGAAAACTCTAAATGCTTTACTAGTGGAGGAGTAACCTAGAAAGATTGCTTCATCTGATTTTGCATCAAATTTACTAAGTTTTTCTTTGCCATTATTTAATACAAAACATCGGCAACCAAAAACATGAAAATATGCAATATTTGGTTTTCTTCCTTTTCAAAGTTCATAGGGGGTTTTCTTTAAAAATTGTCTAATTAAAGCACGATTTAAAATGTAACATGCTGTGTTAATAGCTTCCGCCCAAAAATATCTTGGAAGGTTGCTTTCACAAAGTATGGTACGGGCCATTTCTTCTAAGGTTCTGTTTTTCCTTTCAACTACCCCATTCTGTTGGGGTGTCCTAGGAGCAGAGAAGTTATGGCCAATTCCATTTTCATCACAAAAATTTTCAAAATCTTGATTTTCAAATTCAGTTCCATGATCACTTCTAATATTTTGAATTGAAAACCCTTTTTCATTAGAAACTTTTCGATGAAATTTAGTGAAAATATGAAAAGTTTCATTTTTGTGAGCCAAAAAGAAAATCCAAGTAAAACGAGAGTAATCATCTATAATTACAAAGCAATATCTTTTTCCTCCTAGACTGGTGGTTCTTGTTGGTCCAAATAAGTCCATATGTAAGAGCTCTAATGGTCTAGAAGTTGAAACAGTATTTTTGGATTTAAATGATACTCTAGTTTGTTTACCTAATTGGCATGCATCACAAATTCTATCCTTTTCAAAATTCAGTTTTGGCAAACCGAGAACTAAATCTTTCTTAATTAATTTTGAAAGAGAATGCATGCTGATATGTGCAAGTCTACGATGCCACAGCCAACTAGTCTCATTGATTTTAGCATTCAAGGATACTAGGCATTGCATGTCTAATTTGGCTAAGTCATTCAAATCTATCATATAAACATTGCCATGCCTATGTCCTATAAATTTAATGCCATCGTTAATAGGACTAGTCACAATGCAAACAGATGATTCAAAAACTAATTTATTCCCTTTATCACAGAATTGACTAATGCTAAGTAAGTTATGCTTTAAACCTTTAACTAGTAAAATATTCTCAATGTATTTGGAGGAAGTGATACCAATGTTACCTATCCCGATGATCTTTCCTTTGCCATTATCTCCAAAGGTGACCATCCCTCCATCCTTAGCATCAAGCGTGATGAATTGTGATTCATCACCAGTCATGTGTCTCGAGCATCCACTGTCAAGATACCATTTCCTGTTTCCTTCTTAGGATGCTAGACACACCTGCAAGCAAAGGTCAAGTCTCTGTCTTAGGTACCCAAGCTTTCTTGGGTCCTTTTGGGTTAGTCAGAATGGTTCCTTTTGGAACCCATATTTTCTTTATAGTTGTATTTATAGATTTGAGGCATGTGTATGATTTATGTCCTATTCTACCATATTTGAAACAAGTAGTATTTGTAGACTTGTTACCTGAATAATTTACATAAATATCCTTCAGAAACTTTTGTTTCTTCAGAGGTTTATAGCCAAGTCCAGCCTTATCATATATAGCTTTCTGATTTTCAAGGATCATATTTAGTTTGTTTGAACTTAAGGTGAACTTATCTACTATAGATTTCAGCTTGTTAATTTCATCTTTTAAGTTTTGATTTTCTTGACTCAAGGTGAGTTTTTCAATTGAAAGAATTTCAGCTTGTTTCACTAAGGACTGATTTTCCAATTTCAGTTCTTTGTTTTTCTTTCCTAGTTTCTTTAATTCATCAATTGAGTCATAGAATGCTTCATGCAATTCTTCAAATGTGAATTTACTAGTGGATTCAGAAGTTACCTCATTTTCATGTGCCATCAGGCACAGATTGGCTTGTTCTGTTGAGGTTTCCTCGTCGGAGCTTGAGTCATCACTCGCACTCCAAGTCGCCATCATTGCCTTCTTTTTGAACTTTTTGGGACCTTTCTTCAGTTGTGGACATTCGGATCTGAAATGTCCCGGCTTCTTGCACTCGTAGCATGTAAGGGGTTGATCTTTCTCTTTTTCTTTGCTTTGTTCCCCTTTTGTGAATTTCTTTCTCATCCCCTGTTTCCTTTTTCTTAGAAACTTCTTAAATTTTTGAGTGATGAGTGCCATCTCTTCATCCTGTTCTTCATCTTCAGATTCATCCATTTCATAATCAGGCGAAGTTGTGGATTTGAGGGCAATGATTCTTTTCTTTTTGACTTCATCCTCTTGATGTTGCTTCATGCTAAGTTCATGAGTCATCAAGGATCCAAGAAGCTCTTCTAGAGGTAGAGTGTTCAAGTCCTTTGCTTCTTGGATGGCAGTCACCTTGGCTTCCCAAGTTCTTGGCAGTGATCTGAGAATCTTCCTTACAAGTTCACTGTTAGTATAAGATTTTCCAAGACTCTTCAAACCATTAATTATATTAGTAAAATGAGTAAACATGGCAGTTATGGACTCATCATGCTCTATTTTGAACAATTCATATTTATGTACAAGCATGTTTATTTTAGACTCTTTTACTTGATTTGTTCCAACATGGGTTACTTCTAACCTATCCCATATTTCTTTAGCAGATGCACAAGTAGAAATGCGATTGAATTCACTAGCATCTAGTGCACAATAAAGAACATTCATGGCTTTGGCATTTAATTGTGCCAATTTCTTGTCAACCTCATCCCATTCTTTTTCGGGTTTGGTTGACTCCTCACCATCTATAATCTTGGTGGGTGTGTGAGGACCATTCACTATGATACTCCACATATCATAGTCGAGTGCTTGTATGAAAATCTTCATCCGAGCTTTCCAATAGGTGTAATTAGACCCATTGAAAAGTGAAGGTCGGTTCGTTGATTGCCCCTCGGCTAGAGAAGTACCAACATGGGTTGCCATAGATCTTTGGCTCTTTGATTGTTAGATCAAAGAAGAGCTTAGAGCACCGGGCTCTGATACCACTTGTTGCCCAGCTATGCAACCCAAGAGGGGGGGGTGAATTGGGTTTCTAAAAATTTAGACTTAATTTATAACTTATGATGAACAAGACAAAGATTTTAATTCAATATTAATTACCTGAAGCAGAATTGCAAGGATATAATAAAGAAATAAGGTAAAGCGATAAAGCACACCACAAACACAAAGATTTATAGTGGTTCGGTGCCAACCTTGCACCTACATCCACTCCCCAAGCTCCTACTTGGGAATTTCAATCCACTATGCTTGTATTCAACCTGAATACAAAACGTCAGAAACTCCGACACTAGCTATCCCAAGCTAGATCACTTGTTTTCCGGGTACAAGTAAACCCAAAACACTCCGATTTCAGGTTCGGATCAACCTTTCCTTGTTTTGGAAATCCTCCAAAAACAAGAACAAAAAACTTACAAGAGTAAGATAATTTAAAGCATAAATTAATACAATAACAGCTCCTTAAATGAGCGAATATAACAATAAAAACTTTACTCAAATGAAGAAACCCTTTTTGAATTTTCTCAAGGTGGATGAACGCTTGAATGAACACTTGAGAAGAGGATGATCGTTGATTGAAGATCTCTTGAAAGCTTTGAACGATCTCTAGATCAAAGTTGAAACAATCGGCGTGAAAGATCCTCTCTTTGAATGCTCTTATTTTTCTCTTTCACAATCTCTCTTGTATATTGTGGATCCTCTCTCTTTTTCTTTTTGGATATTTCGTTGATCTCAGGCTTTTTCATGCAGATTTTGGATCCTCTCTCTTCTTTTTCTCATTTTTGATTTCACGTTTGATCTGCTATTTAATCTGTAATTTCTTTCACCATTTAAAGCATTTTATGACATTAGAAGCAAGAGAAAATAATTTAGGCAGATAAAGAGCCGTTAGAGGATTTTTAGGAAGCATAAAAGGCAATTAAAATGGGCAAAAAAATAGTCGTTGCTGATATTTTCCGTCGCAGGGGTCGACTCATGAGTCGACTCATGCTTCAGGGGTCGACTCATGAGTCGACCTCTGTTGCAAAAACCAGAGAATGCGTTTCTGGAAATTCTTGGCTCAAATCAGCAGGGGTCGACTCATGAGTCGACTCATGCCTTGTGGGTCGACTCATGAGTCGACTCACAGGTCATGCCAAGCCAGAAAACTAGCGTGCCAAAGGAAATTTTTGCGTGCCAATCAGCTCATAGTGCCATGAGTTGACTCATGAGTCGACTCATGCACTTCAAACCTTCATAACTTCAAAAATATAAGTCCAAACACAATGAAATTTTCACCAATAGATTTCAAATCATTTGTTCTACCAAATGGTACTATCAAATCAGGATTTTAATGAAATTATGATTTTGCCCTTGAAGAGCATAAGGACTTTTTCATTTTAAAATTATTTGTATCCCTTCAATCTGCTTTGTAATCATCAAAATCAATCTAGGATCAACAGGTTCAGAGAGCGTAGACAAGAAGGTGGAGATCTACAAGGCCCATCTAGTTGCCTAAGGATATTGTTAATGTTATGGTATTGACTATAACGAAATATTTTCTCCTGTGGCAATGCTGAAGTATTTCAGAGTTAGAACATGTATTTTGATATGTGATCAAAATGCATGGCTTCATTGAGAATGAAGAAGAATCCTGCAAATATAAATGGGTTAATAGTTCTGTGAGTATATTTCTTATTTTGTTTGTGAATAAAATTCTCTTAATCGAGAATGACATTCTTTACATTACAAGGAATAAAGGTTTTACTGTTATCATTGTTTTTCATAAAAGACTTAGGAAAAGCATCCCTCATCTTAGGGATGAAGATCTATAGAGATAGATCTTAGAAGCTACTTAGGTTATCCCAGTCCACGTACATAGAATGTTTATGAATATAATTTGTTCATCATATACACTATGTACAAGATCGGATGTAGTATACTCACTAGAATAGAGAGTGGATACCTACAAGATCCTGATGAGAATCACTGATAAGTCATCTATAAGTATTTAAGAAATACTAAGGACTGACAATTCGATTATGGAGAATTTAATTTAACACTTGTAGAGTATGACTTTAATTTTTAGTTGGACATAATAATAGTAAGAATATATTGAAATACATCCTTACACAAAATAATGAAGTAATCTGCTGGAAAAGTTTCAAGCAAAAAATTATAGTCAAATTCAAATTGCGAGGCTGAATGCATTGCAGTATCTGATGCTTGCAATGAAGCTATGTGATTGTAGAGGTTCATTAGCAAGCTAGGAGTGGCACCCTCCAATGATGGTTCTGCTGTATTGTACAACACCAGAACCATAGCTCATGCCTTGGAGTTGAAGTTTCATTAACTTACGAAATATTTTGTATCGCTACCACCTTATTCAAAAAATCACAGATAAAGGTGACATCAATCTTTAGAAGATCGACAAAAAGGAGAACCTGACCAACCTATTTACTAAAGCCTAAGTATCTATGAGTTTTGAGATGATAAATCAAAGATAGATATATGATACTATACTGATTGGCTTTAGTCCAAATGGGAGTTGTTGGAAATTATGTCCTAAAATCAATCGTTTGATGATTGTGCTAATTATAAATATATATGAATTGATCAATAATAAAAATTATTTAGCCTTTTTTATCACAACATTACATCTTCTAATAAACTCCTATACTGTGATGAAGTCCTTAGGACTATTTTGATCGATAAAGGAGGATTTATCATGTAGTTCTTAAACTGGTTCACGACCAAATGATACACTATTATTAGGATGATAGCAATATCAAGTATAGGTCATTGTATGCCATATGCATTAGTTGTCCTCATAACCAAATAGTTTGGAGACACTGGTATGGTATACAGTTGAGATATAGGAGTACATCGTCACTAAATATGACCAAGTACGGAGCACTCTGCTATCAAGAGTAGCTCGTGAAAGGTATGGGTATAAGTATCCCTCTAACCTAAGATCACTACGGTGACTTGCAAGCAACTCACTGTACTTTAGTGCCAGACTATCTGAATTTTTAATTCAGTGATGGAAGGTTTTTGGGTGCAATCAAATACTTGTCAAGTCGGTGCGTGAGTCAAGATGAGATTGATCCCTCCGAATTAGTAGGACTTAATGTATCAATGTATTTTAATTTAGCAAAACCTGAGCTTGGATAATCTATGTGATTGATTTGAAAGATTAAAATATAATGTAGATGACTTATCTAAGATTAACGTTAAATCCTAAGTCTCTTTGAGCATTAGGATCAAAGGGATGAATTATACGATAACCATACTCCAATAGATTCTTGAATGTTGCTTCGCCATTATTTGACCTATCCGGACGTCGGATCTCATTAATAGATGGTTACAATGATTGGTTCTAAAATTTATTTCTATGCTATTGGCTTAGGTTCAAACCTATGGGGTCACACTCAAAAAAAAATTCTGACTGATCATGTGGCCGATCAACAATTGAGAATCATTCAAAGGTTTAATCATCAATTCAATTGATGATTAATCTTATGTAAAAATTATAATAAATTTATTTATCAAGTATTAGTGAATTAATAGAGAATTAATTAGTAATTATATTACTAATTAGCTTAATTTGACTGAGCAAAGAGGATTAGATAAAATCTAATTGAAATAGATTCAAATAGGTTTGACCCGATTAGGTTATGAGATGACCTAATCGCTAAGGGAGAATTGTTCCTAATTTGATCAAAATTTTGGTTCAATCAATTTCTAATTTGATTAGAATTTGATTAAAAAATTATGAATCTAATTATATTATATTTCATCTATTTATTTGGGCTTAACTAGATGTGATTTGATTTGGAGTCAAATAAGGAAACCAAGAGTCCATATAATGTTGGACTCCTCCCCATGCACCACCAAATTTAAGATGCCATTCTTCCTCATGCAAAAGGGAGTTTTTTATGAGATTTATTCATGCCAAAAAGGCCTTCCACCCTCTCTTTCTCACATCCACAAATGGATAATAATTTGATCTTTATGGTAGGTTCAAATATGATTTGAATTGGTTACCATAATGGATAAAGTTTGATCTTATCTATAAAACCTTGCCGTCCACTTCATTTATCCCTTTCTTTTGTGTGATAAAAAAGAGGAATTTTTTGCATGGAAAATCAGATAGAGATCTAATTTACCATAAAAAAATAAGTGGATGAGGTGTCCCATTAAGTTTTGGCATGAATTGTAGAGAAGGGGCGATAATATTTGGAAGAGTCCAAACATTGTTGGACTCTTCACCCCAACTTTCTTACATGCCAAATAAAAAGATTTTTATTCTCTCTTTTGTGTTTGTAAGAGACCAAAAAGATGGCCTTCACGTTGAGAAGCCTGGGGCATGGGTTCATGGCGTGAAAAAAAAGAAGAGTTCTCTCTTCTTGGGTGAGCACAAAACCTAAATTCTAGGGTTTATTCCTTAAGGTTGGGAAGAAAGAAAAAGAAGAGAGAAGAGCATCACCTCTCCATACTTTTTTTACATCTTCATCTCCTCTAGATGTCTATCTTCAACTTCTGAAGAGGTTCGAGAGATTTGAAGAAAAGATCTAGATCAGCCAACAAGATGGTCTTCGTGCGAGCTAGCACCCCCGAAGAGACAGATCAGATCGAGGCTTCGAGTGGACTTTCTGTAGAGACAAGACATGTGTGGCAATGAGTAACTAGCAAAGATTATCTTTACCACATCTTTCTACAACGATGATCATCGATCCGTACTTAGGTATCGAGTTCTGAACTCACATTAGAAGTAGATTTGATCTACTGCTCACATGTATGCATGCAAATTTTATCTTCTGTATTTTTTAGATTTTATATGCAACATATCATGTCATGGATCCTAGAGTAGGTTGATTTGATGATTAGATCATATGCATGTTAGGTTAATATGACTAATATAGTTACCTTTTACTGTGATTTATTTCAAAAAATTTTAAAATATATGCATGAAATCATCTACGTTTTCCAACAGTATTTTTTTGAAATTTTTTGAGATGTTAAAAAATAGAAAGAAATCTGGAAGCTTAAAGCGCATGCGAGGATGAGTAACGTGACTCCTCATGTTTGAAAAATCCTTCTACTGATCAAATTGAACTTAAATGGAATGCCACCTATCAAATAATGTTCCTCTTTTGATCTACTTTTATTTGAATATTTATCTGAAATTTTTTTAGATATATCTGATGGTCAATCGGATGCAAGAAACCCCACTTCGCATGCATGCATGTGGTGATAAAGGAATCATGTGAAGACATGCGAGAAGTCATCCTTCTGTGGGATTTCTTATTTCCTTATCAGGTGATTTGAGTTCAAATTTAAATCCACTTGCCACATGGCAAAATTTGGATTTTTTTGAAATCAGATGGGTCGCCAAAAGCACCTCTTCATGCATGCGCACATAGGAGGAAGGCTGAATCGACGTATCATTGATAAAAATTCTTTTGCTTGAAGGATCTCTTATTTTTGATATTTAGATCAGATAAGACACTTCAGATGGGGTGTGTCCCTTTTTTTTGGCACCCCTCTGATGGCTATAAAAGGGGTTGCACGTTGGGTGTCCAATGCATTCAGAAAGCTTTCCAATTTTGTCTCTCTGTTCCCTTTCTTTCTTACAACCCATTCTAGTTTTGAGACAAGGCTTTGGCACTTAAGACAAAGCCTAATCGGGTTCAGACAAGGGTGGGAAAGGTCCTAAAGAAGGGGATTCAGAAGTTTAGAGAAGGTCTTGAGAGGGTCGAGTCAGGTTCTTAGAGAAATTTGATTGATACAAGGCTAGTCGGGTTCTAAGGGCTCGAACTTTTGAAGCAAGGTTCAAGGAGCACTATTCTTGTATCAGTTTCCATGTGGATCACCATTGAAGAGCGAACACTTAGGCATCTGATGGAAGCTCTGCTGAAATTAAGATTAGTGCTATAGGTATTCTTCTTATCCAAGTTTAATTTAATTATGCTTTGATTGTTATAGTCAAGGGATCATGGGCATTAGGATTTCAATACGTCAGGTATTTTGAATAAAAATTTTAAATACTTAGCCCTTCCGCTATGCCATCGGAACCCAACAATACTTAGATGTGGTTCTCATGGCATGTGCAAGGGGAGAGGGTCCCAATGAGTTGGGACTCTAGGATTTTTTATTTTGGTTCAATCCAAATCTGGTTTGGTTTGACCCAAAGAGAGGATAGAATCTAATCCAAGTTAAACTGAATCTAATTCAATTAGACTTGATCCAAACCTCATTGCTCAATCAAATTGAGCTAACTAGCAATCCAATTGCTAACTAATTCTCCTATAATTCACTAACATTTAGTGAATTACTAAATTATAATTTTTGTATGAGGTTAATCATCAATCGTATTGATAATTATATCCTTCAATAATTCATAATCATTGATCAACCATTTGTTCGGACAAGAACTACTTTTGTATGTAATCACATATGTTCTATTCTGTCTGGTAGTGAGATATATTATGATCCCCATCATAATATCATCGAAACTTCTTTTGATGGATTGGAATAATTCTAACTCTGCCCTTTGAGGGTCATCGATCATCAAGACGATGCTCGATGAGTCTCACAATCCACCAGTGACATCTAACAGTATGTAATGGCAATCCAGTAGAATAAAATAATGAACTCTTAGGTACAGTTATCATGTGATTCAATTCTTCTATCGTGAGTCCCAACTTGATAGAGATCATGGAGAGCTCATCAAACCCAACGTCAGTCATATACCAGATTGGCTCGACTCGAGTTCACTTATAAATCTTGTAGAAGCTCATTTTCAGTATTCACACTTGCTTTGGTCAAAGACTTTTTGAACTCAGTCTTACGAATCACATAGGACTTCTTCTTTTCTATCAAGATCGATAAATTTTATCTAGGTGCATTCTACTCCTAATAGCAAATCTGAACCCACCATAGCCAACATACACAGCAAGGATCCGAATGGCTAGGGACTAAGTGAATATGCAGTCAAACTATAGTAACCTCACTGTGAATAGCCAATACACCGTAGGTCAAAGGACCATCCACACCACTGCAGCATCGAGAAGATCACTGATGAGTGAGTAGACATCTAAGTGCTTTCTCATATTGATCATGCTCAGTATAAGTTATTCTCTAACAATCACCTGTACTCTCATCTCAGTGTCTCCACACTGCAGACTCGTGACTAATCTATCCGAAAGAGAAGTGATCCATACATCGATCTTAAATGAATTGATCACTGTCCTTCGTGATGATCCTTCAATCGGGAGCATTTAGAAACTAATCACTAATAATGTATATCTCAAATTCTCAACATCTTGAGAATATATAAAATCATCTTTGTTAATTTTTAGAATAAATCATGGACACATAAATATGATTGGAATAAAATTACCCTTTATTAATAATAAATGTATTACAAGTATAAAGTTATGCCCTGAAACTACAAAATGTGTTAGCCAATAATTACCTTCTAGGATACGCATCTAATAACTATAGGGTTTCAGTGGTATAGTGAAAGGCTTAGGTATTTAAAATTTTCATTCAAAACACCCAGCATGTCGAAACCCTAATGTCCAAGTCCCTTAATAACATCAATCAAAACATAAATAAATAAACATGATAAGAGGAATACTTGTAACACTTATTTCAATTTTTATTAGGCATCTAAGTATTCCCCCTCCAATGGTGATCCACATAGGAATCAATTCAAGGACAGTGCTCCTTCTTAAACCTTGCTTCAAGAGTTCAAGCCCCTAGAACTTGAATAGCCTCACACCGATCAGATTTTTTCAAGAACCAAACTTCACCTTTCTTACACTCTACTGGACTTATTTATCTTGTCCTTCAAAACCTTCTTTACCCTCATCTGGATCAAAATAGGGCTTTTCTCAAATATAGAAAGCATTGTCCTAACACTAGAAGGGTTGTAGGAAAGAATGGAGAGAGTTTTGGATAGATTTTGGAATGTCTGGAATGAGTTGAAAAGCCAGACGCCCAAACCCTTTTGTTGATGAGATATGGGTGCAAGGGGAAGGGATACATCTCTTCCTCATGCTTCTCAGATGTGTTGTTGAAGGAAAAACTTTTTGATCAGATTGGATGCCAAGAAGATAGAGAACAGATTTTAAATTTAAAATTTTTCATAACTCTTATAAAACATACCTTGATGTGTAGCGGAAAGATGATCATGATTATAGTTCCTAAAGATCTACTGCTCTACAAGATCTGGATGTCCAAACCCTCTATTCACTCGCACACCAATCTATGCAAGAAAGATGGATGAAGAAGGACTTCTGGAGATCTAATCTTAAACTTGAAGGCTTCCACATGCCAAGGACAATGAAGAAGAAGCCTACCATGCCAGGAGGGGGATCACATGCCAAGATGGGTGCATGCCCAAAGGGTCTCACACCTGAGCCTCTCTCTCTCCCTCTGTAGGGACTCTCCATGCCAAGAGCAATCTCAATTACCCCTCCATGCCCAAGGGTCACTCTTAAATAGAGTAAAAGTCCTAAACCTAATCAAACACTACATGAATTAAGAGTCCAGATCAAACCAGTGTTTCCTAATTCATGATAATCCAAATAAGGAAAGGTGTGGTGCCACCTATCTTCTCTCCAACTATGCCACATGCCCAAGGATAAGAACCCATCTTGGCTAGCCATAAGGAGAGAGAAACCCAGGTAGAGTCGGCTTCATGAACCTAATCCAATTTGGTTCAAGTTTAGGTCTGATTCAAATCTAATTCGAATTTGATTCGAACCTGTTGGTGCAAAAATCCGCTTGCACCGGAGAAGCTGGAGTCGGGGAAGTCGCGGTCACCGCCGGGACCTGCAAGGAAAGTCTAAACCAGAGGTGGGGTTGCTCCGGCAAGACCCTCCGACACTCAAGTCAGTTCTCTGCCTCAACAAGAATGGAGCGCTCGAACGGAGAATTTAGTAGAGTTTTGAGATAAGAAATTAGCTTAGAGAATAACGGATCTGGGTCCCCCTTTTTATAGGCGGAGGAGGTAACGGATTGATGGCGACGTTTGTAACTGTCTGGTAGTGGGCCGCCCATAGTCAGGGAGAATTTATTGCGAAGGGTAGTGGAGCGGAATCGTGGCTATCGCCGTAGCTCGCCACGTGGAATCAGTTGCGAGGAGTGGAGCAACGTTCGTTGTCATGACTTGCCAGTGGATGGGAGAATCGCCCGGTATCCGTTGCAGGAGGTGGAGCAGGATCGTGGCCGTTATTGTGGCCTGCCAGGGGGTAGTGGAGCTGTGCGGAATCTGCCACAGGATGTGGAGCAGAGCTGCGATGGTTACTGCGGCCTGTCAGGGAGTGATGGAGCTGCACGAAATCCGCCACAGGAAGTGGAGCAGGATCGTGGCCATTAAAACAGCCTGTCAGGGAGTGCAGATCCATCGGCTGAAGCTCGGAAGTGGTCGAAGCTGATGATGGAGTTCGGCTCCCGTAGGAGTCCGGGCGGAGTCCTCTGCAACTAAAGTCAGGTGGAAAGTCTGGCTCCCGTGGGAGTCCGGACGAATCTTACTGGCAATCGGAGTCAGCGACGGAGCCTGGCTCTTGTGGGAGTCCGGGTGGAGTCCCCCTTGCGGTTGAAGTTGTCGTCGGAGTCCGGCTTCCGTAGGAGTCCGGACGAAGTCTGTCTGCAGCCGTTGGAGTCGAGGACGAAGCCCGGCTCCCGTAGGAGTTCGGGCGGAGTCTTCCTGCAATCAAAGTTAAAGGTGAAGTCCGGCTCCTGTAGGAGTCCGGACGGGGCTTACCAACAGTTGATGTTGAGGACTGAGCCCGGACTCGGAATCCGGACGAAGTCTGTCTGCAGCCGTTGGAGTCGAGGATGAAGCCCGGCTCCCGTAGGAGTCCGGGCGGAGTCTTCCTGCAATCAAAGTTAAAGGTGAAGTCCGGCTCCCGTAGGAGTCCGGACGGGGCTTACCAACAGTTGATGTTGAGGACTGAGCCCGGCTCCCGTAGGAGTCCGGGCGGAGTCAACTTGAGGTCAGAGTTGTCGGTGGAGTCTGGCTCCCGTAGGAGTCCGGACGAAGTCTGTCTGCAGCCGTTGGAGTCGAGGGCGAAGCCTGGCTCCCGTAGGAGTCCGGGCGGAGTCTTCCTGCAATCAAAGTTAAAGGCCAAGTCCGGCTCCCGTAGGAGTCCGGACGGGGCTTACCAGCAGTTGATGTTGAGGACGGAGCCCGGCTCCCGTAGGAGTCCGGGCGGAGTCAACTTGAGGTCGGAGTTATCGGCGGAGTCCGGCTCCCGTAGGAGTCCGGACGAAGTCTGTCTGCAGCTGTTGTAGTCCAGGGCGAAGCCCGGCTCCCGTAGGAGTCCGGGCGGAGTCTTCCTGCAATCAAAGTTAAAGGCCAAGTCCGGCTCCCGTAGGAGTCCGGACGGGGCTTACCAGCATTTGATGTTGAGGACGGAGCCCGGCTCCCGTAGGAGTCCGGGCGGAGTCAACTTGAGGTCGGAGTTATCGGCGGAGTCCGGCTCCCGTAGGAGTCCGGACGAAGTCTGTCTGCAGCCGTTGGAGTCGAGGGCGAAGCCTGGCTCCCGTAGGAGTCCGGGCGGAGTCTTCCTGCAATCAAAGTTAAAGGCCAAGTCCGGCTCCCATAGGAGTCCGGACGGGGCTTACCAGCAGTTGATGTTGAGGATGGAGCCCGGCTCCCGTAGGAGTCCGGGCGGAGTCAACTTGAGGTCGGAGTTGTCGGCGGAGTCCGGCTCCCGTAGGAGTCCGGACGAAGTCTGTCTGCAGCCGTTGGAGTCGAGGGTGAAGCCCGGCTCCCGTAGGAGTCTGGGCGGAGTCTTCCTGCAATCAAAGTTAAAGGCCAAGTCCGGCTCCCGTAGGAGTCCAGACGGGGCTTACCAGCAGTTGATGTTGAGGAGGGAGCCCGGCTCCCGTAGGACTCCGGGCGGAGTCAACTTGAGGTCGGAGTTGTCGGCGGAGTCCGGCTCCCGTAGGAGTCCGGACGAAGTCTGTCTGCAGCCGTTGGAGTCGAGGGCGAAGCCCGGCTCCCGTAGGAGTCCGGGCGGAGTCTTCCTTTGAGGTCGGCATCGTGGGCGGAATCATTGATTCTGTTGAGGACTTCGGCTGTGGGTATTTTATACCCAACACCAGTCCCCCTACTTCCAAGTTTGAATTTCGAACGAAGGAAGTACAGAGAGATGGGTACAGCCGAAGCCGTCCCCTTGAATCCCACGCACTGCTACCCCTAGATATTTCGGGCATTAATTGCGCGCATGCCGGAGTCTTTTCGAATTGGGGCAGTGCGAAGTGACTCTTCGAAATTCCTGTAGGTACACTGGCCTAGGTACGGCGCAATAATGGCCCTGCCAACCGTCAGCCACTTTTAGCCGCCTGCTAGGGGGAGTGGGACACGTGTCGGATGCGAACTGGCCTGGGGGGATTCGCGATCATTATGGCGCTGGATCCCAGGGTCTATTTAAACCCATCCTCCCACCTTTAGGTGCCCTACTTCGTTCCTGAGTTCTCACCAGCGTTTGCCTTTTCTTCGAGAGCCCTGTTTCAGTGGGCATCTTCTCGAGTCGTAGGCGTCTCCTGTTTTCATTCCTCAGGTCCCTCAGAGCGATATAGGTTAGTTCCAGCACCGCCAACCTTCTTCTCACCACCTAGGGACTTCTTTTCTGTCATTATTTTTTTGCACCCCTCCGAGTTAGCTTCCTGTGACCTCTCATTCCCCCTTCTGTCCGCCTTCTTAGGGTCCTTTAGAGCCCCCACTTCGAAACTACTCGAAATATCTTCCGGCTCTTCCGCTCCCTGCAGTTTTGGGAGTTCTTCTGCCTCAAACCCCCAGGTTCCCGTCTCTGCAGACGAACCCGCGTCTGGGGCTGGGCTCCGCCCGATTTTTGCGCCGGGCGCCATTCCGTGTTCCCTGACCCCAGAGGAGCTCCTTCTGATAAGGGTTCCGTACGGAGTTCCTCCGAAGTACGACCTGGAGCTGCCTGGCCCTTCTGACCGGGCCAGCACTCCTCCTCCCGGTCGCTTTTGCTTGTACCAGGAAGCATTCCGTGCCGGACTCCGACTTCCGCTTCCTTCCTTTGTCGTTGCCCTCTTCTGTTTCTTGGACATCTCCTTGGCTTCCGTGGCCCCTAATTCTTTTAGGTTTTTGATAGGATTTCTCTCCCTCTGCCACGTAGTCGAGGTCCAGCCGTCTCTCTACTTGTTTAGGCACTTCTATACCTTCAAGCGCCATCTTTCGGTGAAGGACTGGTGGTACTTCTCCCCCTAGTTCGGCAAGAAGGGGTTGCTGAAAGGCGCCCCTTCTTCGATCCATAATTGGAAGGGGAAATACCTCTTCGTCCATTGCCCGACCCTGAAACTGGGCCTGCCCCCTTGGGGCTCTCTGAGGGATTCTGTCCACCGGGCTCCCAGCCTGGGGGAGGACGACCTCCAGGCCACCCAGAAGCTTCTAGCTTATTCCGCTCCTTCCCTTCCCAATCTTCTGAGGGAGCAGTTTCTTTTCAACATCGGCCTGAGTCCCCAGGATCCAGCGAGTATTCATCTTTTACCTTATCTTCTCTTTTCATGCTTCCCTTCTCTTCTTCTTTTTACCTCCTCTTCCCTCTCTCTCTCTTTCCCCTCTGTTTCTTTCGTTCTCTCTTCTTTCTTTTCTCTCTGTTTTTTTTTTTTTTGACTGATTGGTTTGCTTCTTTTTCTTCTTTCCTTTTCTCTCTCTCCTTTTCTTCTCTTCTTTTTTTTTTTTTTTTTTTTTTTTTAGGAATGGATGCCGAAGCAGTGCGGAGACTCGCCAGGGGCATGAGGGTCCACAAGAGAAAGGGCGCTACGACCTCCGAATCGGCGAAGAGGGCCAGGGCGGAGGAGACGAGCTTAGCGGCACCCGTCCAGGCGGCCCCGGCCATCGACATTCCCTCGGATGCCGAGCCAACAGCTCCCCGGGCCCCCTCGAGGAGTCCGTCGATTGGGGCCCCCGCCCCGGGGGTTCGCCCCACGGAGGCGCCCGCCACGGGAAAAAGGAGGAAATCGGTGGCCCGCAGGGCGAGTAGCCATCGAAATGCTGCGGACAAGTCCCTCTGCTCCGAGGAGGGGTCAGAGAATCCCTTCAATGATAGGGACTTGATCAGGCGGCTGATCGATGGCTGCATTCTGCCTGACATCGTGGAGAGGATCGACCACGCCGATCCTGAGTAGCAGGCTTGGGATTCTTTGGGGTCCTTCCTTGAGGTGAGCGACTCTTCATTTACATGGCTATTCGACCTTTGTACTGATTCCCTAGCTGTCTTTGCAGATTGGGCACCAGCTCCTCACCTATATCGAGGCGATGAGCCGCACGAGGAGGGACATCCTCCAGGTGGAGGAACGCTGTCAGGCAGAGGTTGCTCGCCTCCAAGCAAAGACGGCCGAAGTAGCCACCCTCCAAGAGGCCCTAGAAAGGGAGAAGAAAGCCCGAGAGGAGGAGAGGCAGATCTTGGAGGAATCGGCGAGGAAGGCGAAGGCCGAGGTCGCCCACTTGGTCGAGCAAACACCGGTCCTGGTCTCGGAGGCCAGAGCCCTTGCGGTGGAGGAATTCAAGGCCTCCGCGGAGATGAGGGACCTGAATATCCAGTTCGGCCAGGAAGCATTCATTAAGGGGTTCGAGCTCTGCCAAGAGAAGGTGGCCAAAAAATTCCCAGAGCTCGACCTCAGCTTCCTAGGCGAGGAGTCTGAGGACGAGGCCGGCCCCTCGTCAGCCGCCACTACTGTCGCAGCCCCCGCGCCGAGTTCTCCACCCCCCACCCCTGAGGTCTGAGAGCTCCGATCTTGTACCTTTATTTCATCGTAATTTTTCTTTTCCATTTGTCTTTAAAAATCATTCAATCAATAAAGTTGAATTTCTCGTTGCGGATGGCTTCTCTTTCCTCCTCCCTCCTTCTCTCTGTTTTTCTTCCTGCAATGAATCGTTCTTTGACGCCTTGACCTTCCGATGGCAGTGTCCTGCAGAAGCACTCCCCCTGCCCTTGGGGGTCCCGCTGAAATCGACGATCCAGCGGTTGAAAAAGGAGGCCCTTCACCTGACGAAGAAGTTAAAGAAGACGGAAGCCGAGCTCTGCAAATCGAGAGAAGGTCACTCTGAAGCCGCCGCTAAGGCCGCCCACTTTCGGAGTCTCCATGTGAAGGGAATCATGGAGTATAGCCGGAGGAAGGCAAACTTCGCAAAGGAGCTCGAGGAATGCAAGAAGAGCTCCAGCGATCGGATTTGGTCCCAGGCCGCCAGGATCAGCGCCCTCAAGGTGGAACTGTCAGCTGCGAAGGGGAAGATCGGCCAGCTGGAAGAAAATTCATCCCAGCTCTTGGCCCGGGTCGACGATGACCAGAGATGGTCGCAGAAGGTTTCTGACCTTCAGCAGCAGCTTCAAGATGCCGAGGTGAGCCACGACGTGCAACGGGCTAGCTGGCGCAGGCAAGTGGAAGAATACAAAGGAAGATTCAGGATGGCAGCCGACGAAGTCGTCTGTCTCCAGAGATAGCTGGCTAGCAGGGCACAGCTTACTTCCGCCCAAGATTCTGAAGAGCTCCAAGCCCTAAGAGGCACCGTGGAGGGGATTTCTGTCTCCCTCGGGGAAAAGACAGTCGAGCTGCAACAAGGAAGATCCAACTGGCACTCGAGCGGCGGGCCGTCACGGACGCGGAGGTGGAGTCCGAAGTTTTGAGGAAGAGGCGTCGAGAGGCGGAGGCTGAGAGCCAACAACTTCGTCGGGCGCTCCAGGACGCGCTGCGGAAGAGGGAAGAGCTAGAAGAGGAGATTGAGAATCTGAGGCAGTCCTGGTTGAGGAACGGAATAGATAACTCTAGGTCGGAGGGAGCAGGGCCTCCTTAGAGCTCTTTTTGTCTTTCTGTCTTGTCATGTAGTTACTTCCTTTTTGTCATTTTGCCCTTCTTTCCTTGGCCTTCCTGGCTTTGTAGTGTGTATATCGAAAATGGAATAAAAAGATCATTTTGTGTTACCTCGTCCGCGCGTTGCACTAATATTGCTATCTGCCGAACCTTTCTTGTCGTTTGACTTGTCTGATGTAGACGTCGTCAGGGGGTGCCCGATCGTCGATGCGTTAGCTCGCCTTTCTCGTCGTGCGTGACCGTAAGCCCGAGCTTGGCCGTCTGGGCCCCACATTATTTCTGGGATGTCGTTGTCTTCCTAATCGGTGCCGAAAGTCTTCCTTGGCATCGTGGATGGAACCCGGCTCTCGTAGGAGTCCGGGTGAAGTCTTCCTTGTGGACGAAACTCGGCTCCCGTAGGAGTCTGGGTGAAGTCTTCCTTGTGGGCGGAACCCGGCTCCCGTAGGAGTCCGGGTGAAGTCTTCCTTATGGACGGAACCCGGCTCCCGTAGGAGTCCGGGTGAAGTCTTCTTTGTGGGTGGAATCTGGCTCCCGTAGGAGTCCGGATGAAGTCTTTCTTGTGGGCGGAACCCGGCTCCCGTAGGAGTCCGGTTGAAGTCTTCCTTGTGGGTGGAACCCGGCTCCCGTAGGAGTCCGGGTGAAGTCTTCCTTGTGGGCGGAACCCGGCTCCCGTAGGAGTCCGGGTGAAGTCTTCCTTGTGGGTGGAACCCAGCTCCCGTAGGAGTCCGGTTGAAGTCTTCCTTGTGGGCGGAACCCGGCTCCCGTAGGAGTCCGGGTGAAGTCTTCCTTGTGGACGGAACCCGGCTCCCATAGGAGTCCGGGTGAAGTCTTCTTTGTGGGCGGAACCCGGCTCCCGTAGGAGTCCGATTGAAGTCTTCCTTGTGGGCGGAACCCGACTCCCGTAGGAGTCCGGGTGAAGTCTTCCTTGTGGATGGAACCCGGCTCCCGTAGGAGTCTGGGTGAAGTCTTCTTTGTGGGCAGAACCCGGCTCCCGTAGGAGTCCGGGTGAAGTCTTCCTTGTGGGCGGAACCTGGCTCCCGTAGGAGTCCGGTTGAAGTCTTCCTTGTGGACGGAACCCAGCTCCCGTAGGAGTCCGGGTGAAGTCTTCTTTGTGGGCGGAACCCGGCTCCCGTAGGAGTCCGGGTGAAGTCTTCCTTGTGGACGGAACCCGGCTCCCGTAGGAGTCCGGGTGAAGTCTTCCTTTTTATTCGAGCCAGTGTGAGGTTCTCCTCCCATTCCCGGCTTGGCTGTGGGGGTGCGTTAGGGTGCTGTAAGGCCTCTCCCCCCATCCGGTCTAAAAGAACCGGGCCTTCGACTTTGCTCATGTCAGGACGAGGTTCTCCTCCTGTTCCTGACATGGCTGTGGGGGCACATTAGGGTGTTGTAAGGCCTCTCCCCCCATCCGGTCTAAAAGAACTGGGCCTTCGACTTTGCTCATGTCAGGACGAGGTTCTCCTCCTATTCCTGACATGGCTGTGGGGGCACATTAGGGCGTTGTAAGGCCTCTCCCCCCATCCAGTCTAAAAGAACCGGGCCTTTGACTTTGCTCATGTCAGGACGAGGTTCTCCTCCTGTTCCTGACATGGCTGTGGGGGCACATTAGGGCGTTGTAAGGCCTCTCCCCCCATCCGGTCTAAAAGAACTGGGCCTTTGACTTTGCTCATGTCAGGACGAGGTTCTCCTCCTGTTCCTGACATGGCTGTGGGGGCACATTAGGGCATTGTAAGGCCTCTCCCCCCATCCGATCTAAAAGAACCGGGCCTTTGACTTTGCTCATGTCGGGACGAGGTTCTCCTCCTGTTCCTGACATGGCTATGTTTCAAGCATTCGGTGGGGTCGTATCCAGTCATAATAAATCCACGCCAGGTGGGAAGAGCACGTTAAGTAGAAAGAAAATTAGATTCAAGGTGAAATCGTAAGTGATACATTTACAGATTTTCCGAGCTCCTCGATCGCGGGTGGCCCGCTCCTCCTTGAGGCCCTCCGGTGATGGAGTCGATGGTCCCGATGGGAGGCCGGTCCCCAGATCGCTCCTCTCTTCTCGGCGGTTCAGGCTGTGGAAGGGCTCTTGGCCGGTCTCCCCTACCCTCAGGCCTGCAGCGGATGAATCTGTCAAGTCGACCTCACCGAATGAGCTCCTCGATCTCGTCCTGGAGCTGGATGCATTCCTCTGTGTCGTGGCCGTGGTCACGGTGGTAGAGGCAGAACTTGTTGGGGTTGCGCTTCCTGGGGTGTGTGCGCATCCTCTCCGGCCTAGGGAGCTGCTCCCTGACCTCCATTAATACCTGGGCCTTCGAGGCGTTGAGGGGGGCGTAGTTGCGGAATCTCCCTGGTGGGGAACCCCGCCAAACCCCGCGGTCCGGGCTTCTTTGCCTGCGTGCCCGGGGTGGAGTATGGGCGCGCTTATGCCCAGGAGGGGATCGAGAATGCGGCCGGACTTCCTTTGGCCTTTTCTCAACTGTGGGCTTACTCGAATCTCCCGCTTGCTGCTCCCTTGCTGTCTCTTCATCCTTCATTTTGAAGGCTTCTTCCGCTCGGGCGTATCCCTCAGCCCGGGCCAGCAAATCGGCAAAATCCCTGGGGTACTTCTTCTCCAAGGAGAACAAAAGATCATTCTTTTAAAGGCCGCCTTTCAGGGCGGCCATGGCAACTGATTGGTCCATGTTCCGGACCTCCAGCGCCGTGATGTTGAAGCGGTTGATGTAGGCCCGTATGGACTCTCCTTCCCTCTGCTTGATGTTGATGAGGGACTCCGAACCCTTCCGGGGGTGCCGGCTGCTGACAAAATGGGCCACAAATTGGTGGCTCATTTGATCGAAAGAGAAGATGGTACCCAATTTCAAAGCCGAATACCAGTTCCTCGCTACTCCCTTCAAAGTAGATGGGAAAGCCCGGCATAAGATGGCGTCAGGAGCACCGTGAAGCAGCATCATCGTCCGGAAGGCCTCCAGATGATCAACCGGGTCCAAAGTCCCGTCGTAGCTTTCGAATTGGGGAAGCTTGAAGTTTGGCGGGATCGATTCCCACATGATCATTTGGGAGAAGGGAGGGTCCGTACAAATATCCTCACCATAAGCGGGGGGCGCATGGCAGAGTTCTTCAATCTGCCGGTTCATCTCCTGGAGCCTCCGGTCCAGGAAATCCTCTCGACTTCGAGTCTCGAGGGTCCTCTGGCAGAACGGGGGCAGGAATCTTCCAGGGGTGGAGTCGTGGTCCGATTGAGGGCTCTCTACCCTCGAGTTTGTTTTCCCAGGAAGGATGGGGCGGCTGGCCCAGGTGGCCCACCCCGCCACCGGGTTCTGGCATTTCGGAGATGCCCTTTCCGGGTGCACTGACGCCTGCGGCTGCTGCTGCTGCATTGCTTGCACAGCTTCGACGAGGCCTCTGACCTGCTGTGCCAGCAAGTCAAACTGCTCCGCGCTGACCGTCATCGCTGGAGGAGGAGGAGGAGGAGGTTGAGAAATAGGAGGGGAGGCTGGAGCCTGAGATCTGGCCGCGGAGGCCATGGACCGTCGTGTGGACGCCTTGCGTGGAGGCATCGAGTGTGGACCCAGCGGGGGAAAATAAGGAGTGGGTGTCAGAGGAGATGATCGGAGGCGGCTCCGTTGAACGCTCCTTTAAGAACAAGGGTACTGTGAAGGTTCGCCCCCCTTCCTCTAGCGCCAATCCTGTTGGTGCAAAAATCCGCTTGCGTCGGAGAAGCTGGAGTCGGGGAAGTCGCGGTCGCCGCCGGGACCTGCAAGGGAAGTCTAAACCGGAGGTGGGGTTGCTCCGGCAAGACCCTCCGACGCTCAAGTCAGTTCTCTGCCTCAACAAGAATGGAGCACTCGAACGGAGAATTTAGCAGAGTTTTGAGATAAGAAATGAGCTTAGAGAATAACGTATCTGGGTCTCCCTTTTTATAGGCGGAGGATGTAACGGATTGATGGCGACATTTGTAACCGTCTGGTAGTGGGCCGCCCATAGTCAGGGGGAATTTATTGCGAAGGGTAGTGGAGCGGAATTGTGGCTATCGCCGTAGCTCGCCATGTGGAATCAGTTGCGAGGAGTGGAGCAGCGTTCGTTGTCGTGACTTGCCAGCAGATGGGAGAATCGCCCGGTATCCGTTGCAGGAGGTGGAGCAGGATCATGGCCATTATTGTGGCCTGCCAGGGGGTAGTGGAGCTGTGCGGAATCTGCCACAGGAAGTGGAGCAGAGCTGCGACGGTTACTGCGGCCTTTCAGGGAGTGATGGAGCTGCACGAAATCCGCCACAGGAGGTGGAGCAGGATCGTGGCCATTAAAATAGCCTGTCAGGGAGTGCAGATCCATCGGCTGAAGCTCGGAAGTGGTCGGAGCTGATGACGGAGTTCGGCTCCCGTAGGAGTCCGGGCGGAGTCCTCTGCAACTAAAGTCAGGTGGAAAGTCCGGCTCCCGTGGGAGTCCGAACGGATCTTACCGGCAATCGGAGTCAGCGACGGAGCCCGACTCTTGTGGGAGTCCGGGCGGAGTCCCCCTTGCGGTTGAAGTTGTCGTCGGAGTCCGGCTCCCGTAGGGGTCCGGACGAAGTCTGTCTGCAGCCGTTGGAGTCGAGGACGAAGCCCAGCTCCCGTAGGAGTCCGAGCGGAGTCTTCCTGCAATCAAAGTTAAAGGCGAAGTCCGGCTCCCGTAGGAGTCCGGACGGGGCTTACCAGCAGTTGATGTTGAGAACTGAGCCGGCTCCCGTAGGAGTCCGGGCGGAGTCAACTTGAGGTTGGAGTTGTCGGTGGAGTCCGGCTCCCGTAGGAGTCCGGACGAAGTCTGTCTGCAGCCATTGGAGTCGAGGGCGAAGCCCGGCTCCCGTAGGAGTCCGGGCGGAGTCTTCCTGCAATCAAAGTTAAAGGCCAAGTCTGGCTCCCGTAGGAGTCCGGACGGGGCTTACCAGCAGTTGATGTTGAGGACGGAGCCCGGCTCTCGTAGGAATCCGGGCGGAGTCCACTTGAGGTCGGAGTTGTCAACGGAGTCTGGCTCCCGTAGGAGTCCGAACGAAGTCTGTCTGCAGCCGTTGGAGTTGAGGGCGAAGCCCGGCTCCCGTAGGAGTCCGGGCGGAGTCTTCCTGCAATCAAAGTTAAAGGCCTAGTCCGGCTCCCGTAGGAGTCCGGACGGGGCTTACCAGCAGTTGATGTTGAGGATGGAGCCCGGCTCCCGTAGGAGTCCGGGCGGAGTCAACTTGAGGTCGGAGTTGTCGGTGGAGTCCGGCTCCCGTAGGAGTCTGGACGAAGTCTGTCTGCAGCCGTTGGAGTCGAGGGCGAAGCCCGGCTCCCGTAGGAGTCCGGGCGGAGTCTTCCTGCAATCAAAGTTAAAGGCCAAGTCCGGCTCCCGTAGGAGTCCAGACGGGGCTTACCAGCAGTTGATGTTGAGGACGAAGCCCGGCTCCCGTAGGAGTCCGGGCGGAGTCAACTTGAGGTCGGAGTTGTCGGTAGAGTCCGGCTCCCGTAGGAGTCCGAACGAAGTCTGTCTGTAGCCGTTGGAGTCGAGGGCGAAGCCCGGCTCCCGTAGGAGTCCGGGCGGAGTTTTCCTGCAATCAAAGTTAAAGGCCAAGTCCGGCTCCCGTAGGAGTCCGGACGGGGCTTACCAGCAGCTGATGTTGAGGATGGAGTCCGGCTCCCGTAGGAGTCCGGGCGGAGTCAACTTGAGGTCAGAGTTGTCGGCAGAGTCCGGCTCCCGTAGGAGTCCGGACGAAGTCTGTCTGCAGCCATTGGAGTCGAGGGCGAAGCCCGGCTCCCGTAGGAGTCCGGGCGGAGTCTTCCTGCAATCAAAGTTAAAGGCCAAGTCCGGCTCCCGTAGGAGTCCGGACGGGGCTTACCAGCAGTTGATGTTGAGGACGGAGCCCGGCTCCCGTAGGAGTCCGGGCGGAGTCAACTTGAGGTCGGAGTTGTCGGCGGAGTCCGGCTCCCATAGGAGTCCGGACGAAGTCTGTCTGCAGCCGTTGGAGTCGAGGGCGAAGCCCGGCTCCCGTAGGAGTCCGGGCGGAGTCTTCCTTTGAGGTCGGCATCGTGGGCGGAATCGTTGATTCTGTTGAGGACTTCGGCTGTGGGTATTTTATACCCAACAGAACCAAATTTAAAAAGTCTATGAATCCTAATTCAATTAGGATTCTGATCTAAGTCTAGTTTGATTAATTAATCCAATTAATATCTAATTAAATCAAGCCTAATTAGATTAGATCTAATCTAAAGTAATTAGAACTTGAATCAGTACTCTCAAGATTCCTTGGATCTTTGATCAGGTCAAATTCATTTTCAAAATTAAACCTACACCTTATGTGTAGTGCTTATTGAAAAATATATCCTAAAGGCAATCATTTGTTTATAAATTATTGGGAAATGTATCTCAAAACCAATCGTTAGACGATTGTGCTCATCTTGTAAACTGTATATGAATTTTTATTAATAAAAATTATTTGATATTTTCATTAAAAATTGACCATCTTTGAACTCCTGCATTGTAATGAAGTCCTTAGAACTATATATATTAATCGGCAAAGGAGGATTTATCGTTAAGTCCTTAAAATTGTTCGTAACCAAATGATATGCTATTACTAGGATGATAGCGATATCAAGTATAGGTTGTTGTATGCCATATGAGTTGGTTGTCTTCTTAACCAAGGAGTGTAGAGATACTATTATGGCATGTAGATAGAATGTAGGAGTACATTCACATCGAATGTGACCATGTGCCGAGCACTCTACTATTAAGAGTAGCTTGTGAAGGATATGGGTATAAGTGTCTTTCTGACCTGAGACCACCACGGTGACTTGTAAGTAACTCACTGCACTTTAGTATCAGACTATCTGAGTTTCTAACTTAGTAATGGAAGGATATTGGTGTAGCTAAGTACTTATCCAGTCGGTGTGTGAGTCAAGATGAAATTGACCCCTCTAAATTGGTAGGAGATATGCATCACTGTATTTTAATTTTGTAAAATCTTGGTAAGGATAATCCATGAGATGGATTTGAAAGGTTGAATACAATATGATCGACTTAATTAGAGTTAATAGTTAAATCCTAAGTCACCTTGAGCATTTGGGTCAAAGAGATAAACTATATGGTAACCATAGGTTCTAAAAGGTTGCTTTGCAACACTTCGACCCATTCGATCGTCAGGTCATCATTGCTAGATGGTTATATCGATTGGTATAAGAAATTATTCTTATGCTACCAGCTCAGGTTCAAACCTATGGGGTCACATGCATTAGAAGATTTGATCAGATCTGATGGCTGAAGAGTCCAATTGGATTGTGACTTTGGTGAAGAGTTCTACTTAGATTAGGACTCTATGGGAGAGTCCCACTGGGATTGAGACTCTACTATTTATGAAAAATTAATTAGTAATTAGATTACTAATTGACTTAATTTGATTGAGTAAAGAACTTTAGAATAAGTCTAATTGAATTAGATTCAGTTCGACTCAGATTGGGATTGATATGATCAAATCTAATTACAAAAAAAATTTGATCCTGATTCGATCAGGATTTGGACTCGGCTAATTTCTAATTGAGTTAAAAATTTGATGAGATATTTAGATTTCTAATTGGATTTGATTTATTTCTATCAGTGGTTTCAATCTAAATTTGATTTGGATTAGAATTGAATTAGAAATGAAGAGTCCAAGTCAGACTAGGACTCTATCTTTATCTTTTACGCCACATCTGGATCCATGCCTAATTGGATTTTGGTCATGATTTTTGGTGTCATAAGTGAGAATCTAATAAGGGTAGTTGGCTATTGCTGATAATTCATAATATTATCTCTTGCCTAATTCGAATGCGATCCGAATTAGAGATAAGATGCAGACTAGGAAAAAAAAATTTCATATATGATATATTATTGGAGACATATTATTTTTTTTCTTATTTTTTTAAGAAATATTTTAGTATACAAGACTCCAAATTTCTTCTTCATATCTTAATAATTTTTTTGGAATTTTTGGGGATGCCAAAAAGGGGTTTTGGCCTTGATTCATGGCATCCTTTCTTGGAAAGTCCTAATTCCTAGTCTATAAAAAGGGGACCCCTCTCTTGAACATCCTATAATCAATTCTCTTGTAGATTTTTTATTTTTAGAGCCCCTTCTCCTCCTTTTCTCTTTTTTCTCCAGATCTCCTATCACTTTAGAGTATCCAAGGTGCTTGTAGAAGAAGGAAGAGGATAGCTATCCAAGTTGTTCGCAGACTAGCATCTCCGAGCCCCTGATCTGTGCTAGTCTCGTGTGAATTTTTCTATAGAGGCCAGATGACTTTGTATGGCTATGAGTGACCTAAGAAATATCCTCTCCAATTATTAGATCAAAAGAGATTAAGATCAAAATTTATTTGGTAACGATCTCTAATTTATTTTGATTTCTATTGTAGATCTAATAGTTAGATCTAGAATTTCAGCATCAATGAGATCGATGTGATTTTTATTTTTAAATCTAAAGTATATATTATTTATATCAAAAATCTTGATATGGTAGTCTAAGATTAGATCTGATACATGTGATTAAAATTAAATTATTTAATCTATTATTTTTATTGTATAAATTTTTTTAATTGCATGTACTGCACTACCATAAATTTTTCTTCAACTGATATCAGAACCAGATTATTTTGATATGAATTAATATGACTTTAGATCTTATTTTTTATTATTAGATTTGATTATTTATGATTTAGACTAGATCTAAATTAGTTTATTTTTAGATCTGATTATTATTTATTTAGATTAGATATTCTGAGTAGCAAAGTACTCGGATTGAGTAATCACCAGGCCGTCCGGTCATAGGAGCAAGTAGGATTTTATGACCTTCTCTTTCCATTCAATGGGGTGCTCTTCATGACATGTAGGGATGCCATTGTTGAAGGAACCAGATCTAGGGTTTCAGGGTTAGATCTTGAAACTTTTTCAAGATCATACAGCGGAAGACTAAAATAAATTAAAATTTATTTTCTAAGATCAGAAAATCCCTAGATCTAAGATCCTATTACATGATTATTATATAGCATTAAATCAAAAATTAAAATATATATAAATATAGTATGAACTACATGTTGATCATATCAACATGTTTCTATACTAGCTACATCTAATGTATGTATTAAATAATAGATCAGATCTATTACCATGCAAGTTAGATGCTCTAACCTCGCTGATCCAGGCTTAAGGATGATGTTGCAAGCCACACACGTGTCCGGCCTCTAGGAGTCGTCCACACGAGCCCACGAATCTCGATCAGAAGTCCTGCTTCAGGAAATCAGCACAGTATGCTAGTACTGCGCTGATCCTTCTTTGATGGTTGATCAGGTGCCTCCTTCTTCTTGATTTGGACTCTTCCAAAGATAGAAAGTAGAAGGAGGAGTTTCAGATCTGAGACGCTCTCAGGAAACTCAAGATGGAAGGAGGAAAGATATGAAAATAAAAACCCTAGAAGAAGACCCTCTTCTTCTTCACGTTTTTCTCTCTAGACACCCAAACTTATGTCTTTTATATCTCTACGACCCAAAGGTATTTCTCTCTGATTTTTGGATGACAGAAAGGGCTCTCAAAATACTATCTTCTCTTAAAATTTCATGAAGAAACTCATCTTATATAGAGAGATATGATAGAGTCCTTGTCTAGGTCAAACACCTAGTCAAGGCTTATCCAAACATGGCAAGTTAAGGGACGCCCAACTCTTGAGCACCTCCTCCATATTTTCATAAATGGATCACCAGAAAAGGATGTACAATGTGAACCCTAAAAGTCACTAAAATTTCAAAAAAAATTTGGATAAATTCGGTGCAAAATTGAAAGAGTTTTGGATTTCTAAAACTCTATCTCATAGAATTCGAAATCCAAACTTATTCCTTTTAGATTTGATCCAAATCACCTTCCATGTAAGAAAGAAGAGAGGAGACCTTTTGTGAACGTGGGAGAGATCTGGGAGAGGGCTTTTGTCACACAAAATAAGTGGAGATTGGCGTTGAATAAGAGAGAGGGCGTGGAGAAGGTTTATGTGGCGCAAGGTGGAATCCTAGTCCTACTAGGATTCTGTCTCATAACTTGTTTTAATTTGGTTTCCCAAACCAAATCAAATCAAAATTAGATCAATCTAATTAAAATAGGTCTTAACCTAATTAAGAACCTAATTTAATCAGATTAAATTAGATTTAAATCTGATTTAATTTTCTAATCAAATTAGAAATTAGATTGACCCAAGTCCTAGTTGAACTAGGACTAATTTTTCCTTGCACTTGGCTTATCCAATAAACCAATTAGACTTGATCCAATCAAGCCCAAACCAAATCTAATTAAATCATATTTAATTAGACTTAATCTCAGCCCATTGGCTTAATCAAATTAAGCCAATTAGCAATCAAATTGCTAATCGATCCTCCTGCAACACTTGCACTGGGTTAAATGTCAATCGTATTGATTATTTAACCCTATAATGATTCTTAATCGTTGATCAACCATCCGATCGGATCATGAACTCTAATGTGTGTGACCTCATAGGTCCGAACCTAAGCCGGTAGCATAGAAACAAATTTCTATACCAATCGAAGTGACCATCTAGCAATGGTACCCGACGTCCGGATAGGTCGAATGTGTAGAACAACATCCTTAGAACCCATGCGGATATAGTTTTCATATAATTCATCCCCTTGACCAAAATGATCATAGGACACCCCAGAGCTCAACTGTCAACTCTGATCAGGTTGTCCACATTGTATTTCAAAATATCAAATCCATCTGATGGATTACCCTGGCCAAGGTTTTGCTAAATTGAAATACAGCGACTCATTCTTCTCCAACTCTTGGAGTGGTCAATCCCATCTCGATCACACTCTGACTTCGCAAGTACTTGACTGTGCCCAGAAGCCTTCCGTCCCTGAATTAGAAATTCAGTTAGTCCAGTACCAAAGCACAGTGAGTTGCTTGCAAGTCAATGAGGCGATCTCAAGTCTAAGGGACATTTATACCTATATCCCATCAGAGACATTCTCGACAGCAGAATGCTCTGGAGTTGGTCACGTTCAATGACGATGTACCCTTACATCTCACCTGTATGCCATACCAGTGTCTCCACACTCCTTGGTTAAGAGGACAACCAACCCATATGGCCTACAGCGACCTATGCTTGATAGAAGCTGTCATCCTTATTAACAGCCTATCATTTGGTCGTGAACAATTTTAAGGACTAATCGATAAATCTTCTCTTTATCAAACTTAAATAGTCCTAAGGACTTCATCATAACAACGGAGTTCATTAGAAGATGAAAGCTTATGATGAAGATGCCAAATATATTTTATTTATTAACAAATCAATTACAATACTTGGTTGCTCAACTGTCAACAGCTTGACGATTGGCTTTTTGGGACACATTTCCCAACAACTCCCACTTGTCCTAAAGCCACTCGGCACAGTATCTAATACCCATCTTCGACTTGTGGTTGTCGAACTCCTTTATTGCCAGGGCTTTAGTGAAGGGGTCGGCTAGGTTCTCCTTTCAGTCGATCTTCTGAAGGTCGACGTCACCTCGATCCACGATCTCTCAGACCAGGTGGAAGAGGTGCAAGATGTGCTTCGTCCGCTGATGTGCTTTGGGTTCCTTCACCTGAGCTATGGTACCAGTGCTGTCGCAGTAGAGCAGGACTGGACCATCGAAGGAGGATGCTACTCCGAGCTCATTGATGAATTTCCTCAGCCACAGCTTCCTTCACGGCATCCGATGCTGTGATGTACTCCGCTTCACAAACAGAGTCTGCCACAGTATGCTGCTTGAAACTCTTCCAGCAGATGGCTCCACCATTCAGAGTAAAGATATAACCCGACACGCTCCTGCTGTCATCATGGTTAGATTGAAAGCTGGAGTCTGTGAACCCCACAAGTTTCAGATCTGACTCACCATAAACCAACCATTGGTCCTTAGTATTTCTCAAATACTTAAGGATGGCTTTAACCACTTTCCAGTGGTTTTCTCCAGGATCAGATTGGTATCTACTCACTACTCCTAGTGAGTATGCCACATCTGGTCTTGTACATGTCATGGCGTACATGATAGATCCCACGGCTGAAGCATATGGGACTCTACTCATACGCTCTCTCTCTTCAGGAGTTGTCGGACAATCCTTCTTAGAGAGAGAAATTCCTTGGCCTATCGGTAGATAGCCCTTCTTGGAATTCTCCATGCTGAACCTCTTCAGCACAGTATCTATGTACATGGACTGGGATAACCCAAGCATCCTTTTAGATCTATCCCTATAGATCTTCATCCCTAGGATGTAGGATGCTTCACCCAAGTCCTTCATGGAGAACTGTGATGACAACCAAACTTTTATTCCTTGTAGTGTGGGGATGTCATTCCCGATTAAGAGAATGTCATCCACGTACAAGACAAGGAATACCACAACTGGACCATTTGCCCATTTATAGATGCAGGGCTCTTCTCCATTCTTAATGAAGCCATACGTTTTGATCACCTTATCAAAACGCATGTTCCAACTCCGAGAAGCTTGCTTCAGTCCATAAATGGATCTCTGAAGCTTGCACACCTTGGACTCATCTGTGGATGTAAACCTTTCAGGTTGTATCATATACACCTCTTCGGTCAGCTCTCCATTCAGGAAAGCTGTCTTTACATCCATCTGCCAGATCTCATAATCCAGATGGACAGCTATTGCAAGCATTATCCGAATAGATTTGAGCATTGCCACAGGGGAAAATATCTCGTCATAGTCAATACCATAACGTTGACGATACCCCTTGGCAACCAGACGGGCTTTATAGGTCTCCACCTTTCCGTCTGCGCCCCTCTTCCTTTTGAAGACCCATTTACACCCAATGGGTTTAACCCCTTCAGGTGGGTCAACCAATGTCCATACATCATTGACCTTCATGGACTCCATTTCGGATTTCATGGCTTCAAGCCATTTCTCGGAATCAGGTCTCTGCATAGCATCCATATAGGTGATCGGATCCTCATTATTCTCATCAAGTTCGATGGGATCACCGTCCCGGACCAAGAAACCATAGTATCTGTCCGGCTAATGCGGTACTCTATCGAATTACCTTAATGGTGCAGGTATATTGGGCTCCGGATCTGATCTAATCATATCCGACTCAGGTTCAGCTATTGGTGTCGGTCCTTCTACCTGTTGAACTTCATCAAGTTCAACCTTAGAGGCAACGGTTCCTTCACCAAGGAACTCCTTTTCTAAAAAGATTGCCTTAAGGCTGACGAACACCTTTTGAACATCAGCATGGTAGAAAAAATATCCTTTTATCTCTTTGGGGTACCCTATGAATGAGCATTTGTCAGATCTAGGTCCAAGTTTGTCTGTGACTAATCGTTTGACATAGGCCGGGCACCCCCAGACCCTAAGGTGTGAAAGTGCTGGCTTACGTCCCGTCCATATCTCATATGGAGTCTTAATTACAGACTTACTTGGAACCCTATTTAATAGATAACAAGCCGATTCGAGTGCATATCCCCAGAAGGATATCGGCAAGCTAGCAAAACCCATCATGGATCGGACCATGTCTAACAGAGTCCGATTCCTCCTTTCAGACACACCATTATGCTGTGGTGTTCCTGGAGGAGTCCATTGGGAGAGAATCCGATTCTCTCCTAGATATGTGAGAAATTCACTAGAAAGGTATTCTCCTCCTCGATCAGATCGAAGAGTTTTAATACTCTTCCCAGTTTATTTTTCTACTTCACTTCGGAATCGTTTGAACATTTCAAATGAATCCGACTTATGTTTCATCAGATAGAGATATCCATATCGGGATAGGTCATCCGTGAAAGTTATGAAGTAGAAATATCCACCTCTAGCACTGGTGCTCATGGGTCCGCATACATCAGTATGTACTAGGCCCAAGAGCTCAGTAGCTCTCTCACCTTTTCCAGTAAAAGGTGACTTGGTCATTTTACCAAGAAGACAGAACTCACAGGTTGGAAGTGATTCACAATCACTGACTTTGAGGATTCCCTCTTGAGTCAACCTGTTTATTCTGTTCTTATTTATATGACCTAGCCTCCAATGCCATAAGTAGATATTTGACACACTATCTAATCTAGGGTGCTTGCCAGTAGAATAGACTCTTATCAGGCTTAATCTTTTTGGTCTGGCTCTGCACAGATGTCCCAGCCTGAACTTGCACCTTCTTGACTTTCTTCTTCTTGTTCTTCTTTCCTTTCTCAAAGGGTCGAGAACCAGAAGATGAACCTCCCACTGAGTTCACCGACTCCTTGAGGAGTGGGTGATCCTTCTCAAAGTTCTGAAGCATCCCCATTAACCCATGGTAGTTTACTTGAGGCTTTGTCATTCTATAATGAGTGAGGAATGGGAGACAAGACTTGGGCAGCGAGTTCAGTATTGCATCTTTCCCAAGCTGCTCATGCAAGGGAAAGCCGAGCTTGCTCAATCGTTCCATCAGCTCGATCATGTACAATACATGATCAGTGACAGAGGCACCATCCCGCATTTTGGCGTTGAAGATGGCACAACTAGTCTTGTGCCTCTCCACGTCATCGGGTGTGCCAAAGGTATCCTCCAACACTTGAAGCATGTCCTTTGGCTGAGCCGTCTCGAATCTGTGACTGAACTCGTCGCTCATGATAGCAGCAAGCATGATACAGCGCACCGTGGTCCGGTCACTGAGCCACTTCTGGTAAGTGTCTCTGACTGTTCCACGTGCATTGACAGCTGGCTCCTCAGGTGCAGGATCCATTATCACATATAGGATCCGTTCATGCTCCAGGACTATCTTCAACTTTCGGTACCAGCTATCGAAGTTGGGTCCCACCAACTTATCATTGTCCAACAATGATCGGAGCGATAGGGAAGTGGCCATATTTGCACAAAGGAGAACCATAACCTAATTAGTAATTGATTCATTAAACCTAAAGATTTGGACTTTAATCAAAAGGTTTCTCCCACTATTTTATTCGAATTGGTAGCCTCTACCTCCAATTCGAGGAATTACCCTAATTCCTTAGTGGGTACTAGAATCCACTTAGACTGCACACAAGCCCAACTTTGGTTGGCCAACCCATGTACATCTAAGGGTAGGTTCATAACCAATTGTTTCTCTAAACAATTTCTAGTAATTTTAATTTTGCCCCAGAAACCTAATTAGTAGGCTTTGGCCTCCACTGTAAGGATCCGGTTAGGTCCAACCATTAACATGATCATACTTGGTGTATCTAACCAACGAATGATTAAGCCCAACTTTGGTTGGCTCACCTAACCACCATTAGAGAGGCACTTCCAAGTCGTCATATGATGAGTGATAATTCCATTAGTCAACAAGCACCAGGCCTTTGGGTCTGCAATGATTATTGTGTTCATGGACTCATTATCAAACACCTTAATGGGAGGCTATGACTCAGTTATCTCCATAACTTTATCATTTTAAGGACCTAATAATTTTAGAGGATTAAATAATATAGAGGATGAGGTCAGATGAACCAGCTTATCATGATCCTCCCATTGACTTCACCAAGTCAGCTTAAGGGAGACCATTAAAAGGGCTGGTCTAGGAGCACCTAAATCAGTCACACTGATTTACCTAGCTGACATGGGTCAGCTCGAATAGTCAAGTGATCCGATCAAAACATAATTTCACCAAGAGGCCAGGTAAGTTCGATCAGTGGGAGGGTCTGCCAAAGCTTGCCTTAGACACCATCATGAATGGCCAGGTAAGCGGGCTCCCAATTAAAAACCACCAGTCTGGTTTACCTTAGACACCAACTGGTTTAATTAGTTTCGATTAGATCAACCTAACAGTTCATGCTAGACCGCTTAGCCAAGAATCAAGTCCATTTGGTTCTCGTTAAAGACATGGACTTGACCAACTACAACTATTGTAATTGATCTAGAGAATCCTTGACCTAATCTAAGACAACAATTGATTAGATTTAGTCAATTCTCTAATTAAGTCCATCTTTAATCTAACCATAGGTCTAACCCAATTAATGGACCTAATTACCACTAACCCATTAACCCAATGTGTTATGATTTGTGTCTTAGGTTCTTCAATTCACAATCCTAGAACCTAATCAAACAACTTCTTAATTCTTAATTAAGTTTTGGGCTGAGGGTTGGGTTCGGCTTTTCAAAAAATTATTTTCATATTTGTAAAACAATTTTACAATATGATTCTACCAATCATATTGCATGTTTGATTCATAATCAAGATGCAAGTGAAATAAACATGAAACTACTTTAGATCTAATCTAAACAGGTTCATGTAATTGAAACAATTTCAACTTTAAATAATTTCTTTGCATAAAAATTATTAACAAAGAGATTTTATTTCAGATTTAAATATCTTTTAAATCTAATAAATCATAAATTTAATCTAGATCATATCTAACAAATTTATGATTAAAGATATATCTACACAAAATAGGACAACCTTTGCACTGTAAGGGGTAAACCTTACAGCAGGACAACCTTGCAGTTTGTGATTGATCTAAAATTTTAATTTTAGATTTAATAATCAGATTATAAATTAGATCTAATTTAAAAAATAATCTAAGCATGTATAAATAATCATGTAATAAAGAACCTAGGCTCTGATACCAATTGAAGGAACCAGATCTAGGGTTTCAGGGTTAGATCTTGAAACTTTTTCAAGATCATACAGCAGAAGACTAAAATAAATCAAAATTTATTTTCTAAGATCAAAAAATCCCTAGATCTAAGATCCTATTACATGATTATTACATAGCATTAAATCAAAAATTAATATATATATAAATATAGTATGAACTACATGTTGATCATATCAACATGTTTCTATACTAGCTACATCTAATGTATGTATTAAATAATAGATCAGATCTATTACCTTGCAAGTTAGATGCTCTAACCTCGCTGATCCGGGCTTAAGGATGATGTTGCAAGCCGCACATGTGTCTGGCCTCTAGGAGTCGTCCACACGAGCCCACGAATCTCGATCAGAAGTCCTGCTTCAGGAAATCAGCACAGTATGCTAGTACTGCGCTGATCCTTCTTTGATGGTTGATCAGGTGCCTCCTTCTTCTTGATTTGGACTCTTCCAAAGATGGAAAGTAGAAGGAGGAGTTTCAGATCTGAGATGCTCTCAGGAAACTCAAGATGGAAGGAGGAAAGATATGAAAATAAAAACCCTAGAAGAAGACCCTCTTCTTCTTCACGTTTTTCTCTCTAGACACCCAAACTTGCATCTTTTATATCTCCACGACCCAAAGGTATTTCTCTCTAATTTTTGGATGGCAGAAAGCCCTCTCAAAAAACTATCTCCCCTTAAAATTTTACAAAGAAACTCATCTTATATAGAGAGATATGATAGAGTCCTTGTCTAGGTCAAACACCTAGTCAAGGCTTATCCAAACATGGCAAGTTAAGGGACGCCCAACTCTTGAGCACCTCCTCCATATTTTTGTGCATGGATCACCAGAAAAGGGTGTACAATATAAACCCTAAAATCCACTAAAATTTCAAAAAAAATTTGGATAAATTCGGTGCAAAATTGAAAGAGTTTTGGATTTCTAAAACTCTATCTCATAGAATTCGAAATCCAAACTTATTCCTTTTAGATTTGATCCAAATCACCTTCCATGTAAGAAAGAAGAGAGGAGACCTTTTGTGAACGTGGGAGAGATCTGGGAGAGGGCTTTTGTCACACAAAATAAGTGGAGATTGGCGTTGAATAAGAGAGAGGGCGTGGAGAAGGTTTATGTGGCGCAAGGTGGAATCCTAGTCCTACTAGGATTCTGTCTCATAACTTGTTTTAATTTGGTTTCCCAAACCAAATCAAATCAAAATTAGATCAATCCAATTAAAATAGGTCTTAACCTAATTAAGAACCTAATTTAATCAGATTAAATTAGATTTAAATCTGATTTAATTTTCTAATCAAATTAGAAATTAGATTGACCCAAGTCCTAGTTGAACTAGGACTAATTTTTCCTTGCACATGGCTTATCCAATAAACCAATTAGACTTGATCCAATCAAGCCCAAACCAAATCTAATTAAATCATATTTAATTAGACTTAATCTCAGCCCATTGGCTTAATCAAATTAAGCCAATTAGCAATCAAATTGCTAATCGATCCTCCTGCAACACTTGCACTGGGTTAAATGTCAATCGTATTGATTATTTAACCCTATAATGATTCTTAATCATTGATCAACCATCCGATCGGATCATGAACTCTAATGTGTGTGACCTCATAGGTCCGAACCTAAGCCGGTAGCATAGAAACAAATTTCTATACCAATCGAAGTGACCATCTAGCAATGGTACCCGACGTCCGGATAGGTCGAATGTGTAGAACAACATCCTTAGAACCCATGCGGATATAGTTTTCATATAATTCATCCCCTTGACCAAAATGATCATAGGACACCCCAGAGCTCAACTGTCAACTCTGATCAGGTTGTCCACATTGTATTTCAAAATATCAAATCCATCTGATGGATTACCCTGGCCAAGGTTTTGCTAAATTGAAATACAGCGACTCATTTTTCTCCAACTCTTGGAGTGGTCAATCCCATCTCGATCACACTCTGACTTCGCAAGTACTTGACTATGCCCAGAAACCTTCCATCCCTGAATTAGAAATTCAGTTAGTCTAGTACCAAAGCACAGTGAGTTGCTTGCAAGTCAATGAGGCGATCTCAAGTCTAAGGGACATTTATACCTATATCCCATCAGAGACATTCTCGACAGCAGAATGCTCTGGAGTTGGTCACGTTCAATGACGATGTACCCTTACATCTCACCTGTATGCCATACCAGTGTCTCCACACTCCTTGGTTAAGAGGACAACCAACCCATATGGCCTACAGCAACCTATGCTTGATAGAAGCTGTCGTCCTTATTAACAGCCTATCATTTGGTCGTGAACAGTTTTAAGGACTAATCAATAAATCCTCTCTTTATCGAACTTAAATAGTCCTAAGGACTTCATCATAACAACGGAGTTCATTAGAAGATGAAAGCTTATGATGAAGATGCCAAATATATTTTATTTATTAACAAATCAATTACAATACTTGGTTGCTCAACTGTCAACAGCTTGACGATTGGCTTTTTGGGACACATTTTCCAACAATTGTGAGGTCCCATAAAGAAGAAAGTGAAAAGAGAAAACTTACTTTCTTGCAAAATCCTAGATCTTGAACCCTAGGTGTTGTTGTATGTGATGCAAGTTGCGAAGATAGTTAGTTACATCTAATCTTATTTAGTCAAAATTATTTTGATCTAAAATTATGAAAAATTTAAATTTGATCTAAAAGATTTTATAACTTGATGTAAAAAGTTTACATGAAAAATTATTTTCGAAACCTTAACCATGTTGATGCAAAACTTAATTGAGAATTAAGTATCAAGTTGATTAGATCTAGAATTGTGATTTAGATCGAATGACATTGCATAAAATATGGGGCATGGGTTAGCTCAAATCCGGTCCTTCTCTTTAATTGTGTTAGACCTAAGATTAGAATCAAAAAATTGATTGATGATGTAGAGAAATTGATTAAGTCTAACCAAATGTTGAATTAGATTAATTAGAGTTTTTCTAGTACAATAGTTGTAGATGGTCAAGTCTATGTCTTTGATTAGACTAAATGGATCTTGATTGTAGCTCAGTGGTTGAACCCGAACCATTAGGTTGGTCAAATCGAAACTAGTTAACTAATTGGTGTCTAAGGTAAGTTTGGCATTTTGACCAGTGGTTTTTAATTGAGAGCGGCTTATCTGGCCATTTCAATGGTGTCTAAGGTAAGCTTAGCAGATCCTCCTATCGATCTCACTTACCTGACCAATTTGGTGAACTAGATTTTGATTAGATTGCTAAGTAATTCGAGTTAGCCCATGCCATTAAGGTTGATCAGTGTGACTGATCTAGGTGCCAGTTCAATCAAGATGATCTAACCCGATTCAGTGACTTGATGAAGTCAGTGGAAGGATTATGGTCTACTGATTGATCTTTTGTTCTCTTCTCTCTTCTCTAAATCAATTAAATTCTCTAAATTATTAGGTCCTTAAAATGAGCTGGTTATGGTGATAACTAGATCATAGCCCCCCATTAAGGTGAGTGATAATGGGTCCATTATTTTTTATTAACATTACAGGTGCCATCCATCTGATGTTCTCTCTGAATGATGGAATTATCATTCATCATATGATGACTCTGATGAACTATCTGATGATGGTTGGGTTGACCGAGTCCTCCTCGGGCCTGATCACTCATTAGGTAGAATCACTAAGTAGGTTCATGTTAATGGTTTGATCTAATCAAAACTTTTAGTGGAGGCCCATCACCTACTAAAATAAAATCTGGGGCTAAATTAAATTTTAGAAGTTGTTTGGAGAAACAATTGGTTGAGAACCTACCTATAGGTGCATATGGGTTGACCGAGCTATCTTCGGCCTATATGTAGTCTGTGTGGATTCTAGTACCTGCTAAAGAATTAAGGTAATTCTTCGAATTGGAGGTAGAGGCTACCAATTTATATAAAATAGTGGGAGGACCTTTAGAATAAAGTTCAAGTCTTTAGGATTAATAAATTCATATACTAATTAGATTTAGTGTTCTTCCTTGTATGTACAAATATGGCCTCAAACTTATCACTCCGATCACTGTTGGACAGTGAGAAGCTTATCGGATCAAATTTTGATAATTAATATCAAAAATTAAAGATTGTCCTAGAGTATGAGCGGATCCTTTATGTGATAATGCATTCGGCACCTGAGGAGCCTGCTCCTAATGCCCGAGGAGCGATCTGAGACACTTATTTGAAGTGGCTCAATGATCGTACCATGGTTCGTTGCATCATGCGGGCCTCCATGAATGATGAGTTTAGTCGAAAGTTTGAAGAAGCTCAGCTAGAGAAAATGCTTCAAGTGTTGAGGGATTCTTTTGGTACTCCTAACGATGTTGAGTGGCACAAGACTAGTTGCATCTTTTTCAATGACCGGATGAGGGAGGGTGCATCTGTTACTGATCATGTATTGTACATCATCGAGCAGATTAAAAAATTGAGCAAACTCAACTTCTCTTTGCATGAACAGCTGGGGAAAGATATGATCCTGAACTCTCTTCCCAAGTCCTACCTGTCGTTCTTCAGTCATTTCAGAATGACGAAGCCTATAGTCAACTATCATGATCTGTTGGGGTTACTACAGACTTTTGAGAAAGATCATCAGCTCCATAAGGAGACAGTGAATCTAGTGAGAGGATCTTCTTCAGGTAGTTGTCATCCTTTTAAGACAGGAAAAAAGAAAAAGAATAAGAAGGTGCCTGGTGTTGAGAGTCAGTCCTAGAAATCCAAGTTCAAGGCTGATCAAAGTTAAGCAGATGGCTTCTTTTGTAAGAAGCAGGGTCACTGAAAGAGGAATTATCCTCAGTATATCATTTTTCTTGACCCAAACAGGCCAAAGAAGAAGAAGCAATCAGTTGCTGGATAAGATACTTATGTGATAACACTTTGTAACTTCTCTTTTATAGATGCAATGACCTAGGTATTGGATACTGGAAGCCCTATTCATATTTGCAATTCGTTGCAGGGTCTTCAAGTCACTAGGAGATTTAGAGAAGGTGAGAGATTCCTAAATGTTGGAGATAGAAGATCAGTTCTAGTTCTAGCTTTAGAAATCATCAAGCTTGTATTCGAGTCTTAGTATATTATTTTTAATGAGTGTCATTACTGTCCTAGTTTTCTTTTAAATATTATTTCTGTAGGCCTTTTGGCCAATTCATATTATGAAATATCAATAAAAAAAATTTGTGATATCATTTTGAATGATATTACAATTTTACATGGATAATTGAACAATGGTATCTATATTGTATCTAGGCCTAATATAATGTACATTTCAAATAAATGCCTTAGAATTGATGATGTCACAGATGCCTACCTTTGGCATTGTAGGCTAGGTCATATCAATAAGAACAGGATGAACAGGTTGGCTCAAGAAGAAATTCTTGATAAACACGATTATGAATCATTACCTACTTGTGAGTCTTATTTGTTTGGAAAGATGATCAAGTCACCTTTTACTAAAATAGGTGAATGAGCCAGTGATGTACTGGGTCTGATACATGCTGATATATGTAGATCTATGAGCACATATGTCAGAGGAGGGTATAACTACTTCATCACATTCACAGACGACCTATCTAGGTACGGATATGTCTACTTGATGAAATACAAGTTCGAATCATTTGAAATATTCAAATGATTCTATAATGAAGTAGAGAAACAAACTGAAAAAAATATTAAAATTCTTCGGTCTGATCGAGGAGGTGAATACCTTTCCAGTGAATTTCTGACATATCTAGGAGAGAATGGGATTCTTTCCCAATGGACCCCTCTAGGGAGACCACAGCATAATGGCATCTCAGAAAGGAGGAATCGAACCTTGTTGGATATGGTTTGGTCCATGATGGGGTTTACAACTCTGTCGATCTTCTTTTGAGGATATGTACTTGAAACAGTCTGTCTTATGCTCAATAATATTTTGAGCAAGTCAGTTAGTAAGACACCATATGAGATATGGTCAGGACGTAGGCCGAACCTCTCTTATTTTAGGATCTGGGGGTGTCCAGCTTATGTTAAACAATTACAAACTGACAAGCTCAGTCCTAAGTCTGATAAGTGCAATTTCGTAGGATACCCCAAGGAAATGAAGGGATATTACTTTTATCTAGGATTCTCTTTCTTTCAGATTTTATTCCTATTTGAGTTTGAATCAAAATAAGATCAAATCATATTTTATATGGTATGTAAGCAATTTTTTGTGTGACAAAAATTTGGAAAGGAATTGGCATGCACTAATTTTTTTATGGGATTTCGTTCTTGCCGCACAACATCATCTCCACGCCCATCTTATCCTTGATTTTGGTTTGAATGGCTAAGATCAAAGGAGATAAGATCTTTTAGGGTGTGAAGAAGTGGTTGGGAGGTGAGATTATTGGTTTTGTGTGATAAAAAGAATTTTGGGCATGGGGTTTTGCGTGAGATGAAGTGAAAGGCTTCTTTAGGACAAAAACATCTCAATACCCCAACTCTCTCCCTGCTTCCTTACATCTCCAATGCCAAGATTTGATAGAGATCAGATCTAAGAGAGAAAAAGAGAGAGAAGAAGAGAAGAAGAAAGGTTCTTCTTTTCTTCTGGGTAATCTGGTTCAGATCCCGATGGATCTATATGAAGGAGTTCGTACGGTGATCTTCTTCTTCGAGATCAAGAAGAAGAGATGTAGATCCAAGGCTGAGGAGCGAGATCTACAAGGTGCTAGTACATCAATGATCTCAGTGCTCCAATCAGGCATCTTTGTGTAGATATCAGCAGAGGCTGGATGCATGTGTGGCTACGATTAGAACCCTGGACATCCGTAGGATCCAAAGGTATGGAGATCTGATCTCCAAATTTAATTTTCTGATGATTGTTTTTCTTTGCAGATTTCAGATCATGGTATCATGTTCATATCAAGATCCTACACATGATTTTTAGATTAGATCTGATATATATTTTTAAATTAAAATATTTTAATTTATTTACTTCCGCTGCATAAGGTTTAGAAAAATTTTTAAACTACATGTATGAAACCATAGTGATTTCTAACAGTGGTACCAGAGCATAAGTTCTAATATGAATATGAAAACCCCTCAAATCTAAAATTTGATTTGTAAAAATTAGATCTGAGGGTTAGTTAGATGATCAACATCATTCTGAAATAAGGTTGCCTTGGCATAATCCTATTATGATGAATAGTTATCCTAGAACGATGTAGAACATCAATCAATGTTAGATCTGAATTTTCTACATATTGTAATGTGATTACAGGATTGTTTCGGATCTAAAATTATTTCAGATCTAAAAAAATCATGAATTATTCAGATCTAAAATTAGTTTTAGATCTGAATATGTTAATTAAAGTTTAATTTGCATCTAGTATGATTGCTGAAATTTTTCTATACATGCATAGATTCAAAATTATTATTCATATATTTGACATGTGAAAGATAATTAGATTTGATTTTTAATTGATTACATATGTGATATGTTAGATTAATCTTTTAGTAGTTTAGTAATCGAATTGGGATAATCACCATAGCCGTCCGATCATAAGAAGATAAAGGGATTAAAGTCCCTCTTTTGCCCATTCGATGGGTTTTCTCTTATGACGTATAGGGCTGTCGACTGTGATATTTTCTATAAAGATAAATAGTGAATAAAAATTTATGTATTATATATTTTAAATTTAAATCAAATTATGTATTTATTTTTATATATTTTTTATCATTAAATATTATATATGATATATTGTTTTGACACACGATCTAAAACTTAATTTCTGTAAAATTCTAAATTCAAAATCTTAGGTTCTGTTTGCATTAAATCATGAAACTGTGACTGGCATACCTGTGGAGTCGACTTGATTCTCAATTGGATCGACTTGAGTGCTTGGTGAGTTGACTCATTTTTTATTGGAGTCGACCCAAGCCTCTGGTAGGTCGGCTCATTTGCTGATGAGCCGACTCAATGTTTAGGTTAGGTCTATAGGTTTTTATTTGTCTCAGTGTTGTGCCGACTCACTGTGACAAATCAATTTGTGTATCAGAATGAGTCGACTCGATTTTGTAGATAGCAAAATTGCATGAGATACAATATAAATTATTTAGATCAAAAATTATTTCGAGATCTAAACTTAAATCCATGTACATAATGCACTTAATTGAGAATTAAGATTCGAAATTATAAGATCTAAAATTATGAATTTAAGATCTAAATTTCAATACATAAAATATAGGCTTCCGGTATAAGTGGAACAAATTCGGTTTAAAAACTAAACTACAACTAGGGTCAATGATTAGATGAGGTTAGAACTCTTTTCTGATTTTGAGCAGTTGATCAAACCTAATCAAGAGTTGGTTGGGATTAGGTCAAAGGGGCTCAAAATTGAATTTAGTTGTAGTTGGTCAATTGATTCACATGTGAAGTGAATTGATTAAGTCAAGATCAAATTTGGCTCAATGGTTCGAGCTCGGGTCTATAGGTTAACCTAATTGATTTTAATCAATCAATTTGGTGTCTAAGACAAGTCTTAAATGGTGATTCTTTAATTGGTTCCGTTGACTGACCTGGTCAATTCGTTGGTGTCTAAGGAAAGCAACAGGGGGACCCTCACTCATTTTCACTTATCTGACCATTTTGGAAGATTATATTTTGTATTAGGTTATTTGTTGACCCGAGTTCACCCATGCCAACTAGATTGGTCAGATATGAAATGTGCTGATCCAAATCAAATTAGTCATCACATCAAATGTATATAACTAATTAGAAGAGGCCTGAACCTAAATCTCCTCACTAAATAGTAAGTCTATTGGTCTTCCACCATTGTAGAGATGCAGGTGCCTTTTCTGATGTTGATTGTTCTCGATTGGTTATAGTAGTTCGGTTGCATCGAGAAGGCGCAACCACTCTATTGGTATTAGATGTCTTAAGGTAAAGATGGGGTTGGGCCCAATAACTGTTAGGTGAGAGATCCAATGATGGCTTTGCACTCGCTAGTGAATAATGGATCGGATTTAACTAAGAAATATACCAATAACTGTTAGGTGAGGCCACAGGACTTAGAGAGCAAGTCGCTGCAACATGCTTGGAGAATTAAGTCATATTTTTGACCAGGTTAACCCGATATCATCAGTTTATCCCATCCATAGTCAACGAGCTATACTTGACAAATGGTTGGACATTGACAATTAGGTTAGGTGCTATAAATTGGACTGCATAATTGATGAAATCCAATATATGTATAAGGACATGTAGACTGCCAATGACATGCTAATTCATCTACAATAATTATGAGATGATCAAAGTCACATAGTGTATGAGATCGTGATGGGCAGTTTGTCTATGATCGATGATCAAGGATATTGAAGAACTTGAAAAGCTCGACATGATCATACATAAGAAATTGCTACTGGATTTGATCCTGCAATCTCTGATTCATATGGATAGTTTATGAAACTATTATATGAATAAATATTATAGCACCTTAATTGAATTGGTCAATATGCTAGTAACTAAGGACCTTGAAAAGTTCAAAGGTACATACCTGGAGAATCTAAAGAATATTGACACACTTTTGGAAGGTATGTCGAATTGCTCAAAATTGATCTTATGATTTTTTTCTTTTTCATTAGACTCTAGTGCATATTACGTACTTTAGTATAGGATCAAAAGAAGGAAGAGGATTGAGGGAAGGTGAAGTGACTCTTTTGAGTCAACAATAGCGCAAAAGTTGCACTGTGGCCATGGACACCTAACCTTGATGATTATCATTTGAATTTAGTTCTTTATCATTTGAATAGTGATGCACTTGTAAACTTATTTGAGCAAATAGTGAATGTTATTGGGTCTGAATGATTCAGAACCAAATAACCTGAAGTATACAAATGGTTCTTTTGGCTAGATCATATATGAGAAGAAATGATTTATCGATCGAAGCAAATAGACCTTTAGGCTTATTGACTGTTAAGTCATATCTAGTCTGTGAATCATCTCGTTGAGTATTAATTATCAAGCTATTCTTTGTAGGTCAAAAGGATAGGACCATTGAGATACTTATCCTAGTACACATATGATGTGCATGGCCCATTTGATAAGCTAAACTAGGAGGTTATCACTACTTCATCACCTTTACCAATGAGCTGTCATGGTATAGGTATATGTATGTGAGATACAAATCTGAAGATTTTGAAAGGTTCAAGGAATTCAGATGAGAAGTAGAAAAGTAAATCAAAAAAATCCTAAAGGTACTTCGATTAGATCGAGGATGCAAAACCAAATAAGAAATTTATCAATTATCTAAAGAGAATGGCATAGTTCCAAATGAAATTCTCCTTGTACACCTCAGCACAATGGGGTATGTTTGAGGAGCAATGGCATTGTATAAGATATGGTCCGGTCCATCATGAACATCACTAATTTAACTATTATTTCTTTAAGAATAAGATTTAATTTTTGAAATTTAAGTTAGATTTTCTCTAAAGTTGGTTTCACCATACTATATGAGATATGATATGATGGAATGGTTAGAGGATAGGTCTATGAAAGCTTGTTTATGGGGAATCCCAAAAGTGTTTGGGATATCACTTTTTCTTCCCAGTGGTTCACAATGTGATTGTGAGGAATCATACTATCTTCTTGAAAACAGTGAGAGGACAAACTCAAAGAGAAAACTCTAAAGAACAATGAGTCACAGGACCTCTATAACCTATTTAAGATGAGCCAGTATATAGTGTCTCCTCCACCTCGTTGATCTAATAGGATCTCCTATCCTTTAGAAAGGTACTTGATATTCTTACAAAAGATTCAGAGCAAATATTTCTCGAGGGAAATTGGGAACATAGGGATCATCCTGAAATCTACAATGAGGTGATGTTGCACATCGACCTTAAGAAATGGATGTGCAGATAGCCCTACTGAATCGATATCTTTGAAAGGTATGTATCTACAGTGGCCTATAGATTTTACTTCCAGTGATACAGATCACACTGCAAAAATTTATTTATGGATTTAAGTTAAAATCTCAAAGTTGGAATTATTGTTTGATTTCATCAAAAATAAGAAAGAATCATGTAGTTACAAGAAAGTCAGTGGGAGGTGAAGGAAAAACTGCATTTTTCCTTGTAGGATCTTCCAGATCTAATGAGATCTGGGATAAAATATTTTAAAAAAAAATTATCCTACTTTATTTCAGATCTAAGATCTATTAGATTTGATTCTTATTATCTAATATTAAATCTAAAATTAAATTTGAAAATATGAGGAATAGAGAAATACCTCTAGGGTAACTAGATTACCCTGTAGATGATCGCAGCAATGCCCGAGGTTCTAAAGTAGCCACACAGTCGCCTGGCCTCTACTGGTATCCACTCGAGCAAGATCTGGATCATCTTCTCCATATGAATCTTTACTCCAAAAATCAGATCTGGATTTGATCTAGAAGATCTTCAAAAGATCTTCTGAAGCTGGAGCAGTAGCTTCTCAACAAATCTCTGCAGCCTTCTAATCAGAGAGCCACCACACCTTGGACAAGCACCAAATGGATGCCCAACCTCTTGGACGTGAAGAGGGGAGGGAGAGGAGCAGAGAGGGCATGGAGAAGTGGAGGGGTTTCATGTTTTTGCTGGGTATTGAGCAGATTCTCTAAACCCTAGGTGCAGACAAGGTTTTAAATAGACCCTGCTGCGCCATGTAGTGCCACATCATTTGATCAATCAAAAAATTTTAATTAATTTTGAAAAAATTCTAATTAGTGAAATGATGTCATCTGATCATATCAGATAAAAATCCTACCAAGCCCTCCTATTGTTGGCACCAACACTGGATAAACACAGTGAGATTGGTGCCCAACAGTTTAAGTCGATCAAGGCATAGAGTCCTCATCTCATGGGACTCTATCCTTATCTACTTGGGGAGCACGTCATATCTGATTATGGCTCCCACTTTGAGGGTAAAATTAGCAGGTGGATACTCCATAAAAACTCTCCAATGACCTCTTGCCAAGTGGCCTTCAGTCCAAGGTCCATGGGTCAACATTTGACCGATGTCCTAAAACAAAAATGGCAGGTGATAGGAATTAGCAGGTATTGTCTTAAATTCATCTAATGAATTAAGACAAGACTTTTCTGAGCTAGACTAGCTCTAGTTAGACTAAGAGAAACCTTCTCAAGGTTCTTTGGGTGAGTCAAATCATATTTGGCTCAGTCGAGACAGAAAAGATTACACGAGGAGAAAGTTAGGCTCAATCGTGTGCTAGCACGATTTCCTTGAATCTAATTGAATCTAATCCAAATCAATTGAATGGACTAGCTCAATTGATAACATCCAGACCCTAACTCTTATTTGTGTGACCTAGTTAGGTTCATTTCTATATGGTAATGAGACATGTCATGATCTCATCATCGACATCATCGAAACTCCTTTCAATGGACCAGAACTCTTCTGATTCAGACAATTAGAATGATCAATCATCAAGATCATTCTAATTGCTCCCAAAATCTATCAGTGACACCTAGTAGTATATGGTGGCAATCCATCAGAAATGAAGATGAATCTCTCAGTGCAGCTACCTGTGTGATTGAGTACCTCTATCATGAGTCCCGACTGAATTAGGGTTAAGGTGAACTCGCCAAACCCAACATCAGTCATATGAATCAATTGATTGATCCGAATCCGATGTGAAACCTTAATGAAAAACTCTTTTCCATTATTTCACTTTGCTATGGCCATAGGCTTAAGGACTCGATCTTTCGATCATCATAGGACTACTCCTCTCATCTATCAAGGTTGATAGATCCCTTCTTGGTGTGATCTGGTTCCTACAATGAATATGCTACAGCCAACATATACCTCAGGGTTTTGAATGGCTAGGAGACTGAGTTATGGTGTAGTCAAAGTATAACACACTCAAGGTGAACTATCGATGTACCTCAGGTCAAAGAACTAGACACACAGCTGCAGCATCGAACTAGTCATCGACGAGAAGGTAGACTTTTTTATGACTGCTCGAGGTGGTCACGCTCAGTACTCTCGTTCTCAACGAATACCTGTACTCTCACTCTAGTGTCTCCACATCGTAGACTCAAGACACATCTACCCTAAGAAAGTGATCGTACACCAACCTTCCAGATCGATCACCATCCTTGGATGATCCTATGGTCAGGAGCTGTTTATTAGTTAGTTATGTAAATTCATGCCTTAAATTTTCAACTCTTGAAAATATGAATTAACATTCCTACTAACTCAAAAGATGTATCACAGACATAATGTACACAATGTGATAGTAGAATAACCCTTTTATTCATTTATAGTCAAAATTATAAATTTGCCTTTACATTTGTATAGGAATGTGTCAGCCAATCTAGCATCTAGGGCACACATCTAACAAACTCCCACTTGACCTAATGCCAATTTGCTACATATCTAAGTCCCATCTTCTCAAGGTGGGCTTTGATCTTCTACTGGCCTAATGGATTTGTCAGTGGGTCTGCCACATTGTCTGTGGAGTCGACTCTCTTAACCTTGACATAACCTTTTTTGAGGTAATCACGGATCAGATGGAATCGCTGCTCGATATGCTTGGACTTCTGGTGAGACCTTGGCTCCTTAGTTAGGCTATAGTACCATTATTATCGAAGTAAAGAGGGATGGCATCCGATGACATCACTCCAAGCTCTGTGGCAAACTTCTTGTATCAGAATGCCTCCTTCGCAGCTTTCGATGCAGCAATATACTTTGCCTCCATGGTGGAATCAGCAATCACTGTCTGCTTGAAACTCTTCAAGCTAACTGCACCACCATTACAAATGAACAGACTTTCAGATGTTGACTTTTGATTATCTATATCAGACATAAAGTCTGAGTCTGTAAATCTCTGAATCTGAAATTCTTCATTCTCAAAGACTAGAAACATATCCTTAGTCCTTTTCAAGTACTTAAGGATACATTTCACAAAAGTCCAGTGCTCTTCGTCTGGATTCGACTGATATCTACTTGTGACACTCACAGCATGGGCTATATCAGGTCGTGTACATAGCATGACATACATAAGGCTTCCTATTGCCGAAGCATAAGGAATCTTGCTCATGCGTTCAATCTCCTCAGGTGTGCTAGGGCACATCTTCTTGGAGAGATGAATGCAATGTCTAAAAGGTACTAAACTTCTTTTGGAATTTTTCAATGTAAACCTTTTTACCACCTCCTCTATGTATATCTTCTATGAAAGTCCCAGCATCCTATTTGGTCTATCTCTATAGACCTTAATACCCAGTATAAAGGATGCCTCTTCTAGATCTTTCATAGAGAACTCCTTAGACAACCATATTTTGACTGAGGTCAACATGAAAATATCATTCTCAATCAGGAGGATGTCTGTTGGGAATAGTATTCCAAAGCCAATCGTCAGCCTGTTGACGGTTGTGCTCATTTTTGTATTTGTACATGAATTATGAATTAATAAAAATTATTTTGACATTTTTCATCACAAAATATTTCATCTTCTAATGAACTCCTATGTTGTGGTGAAGTCCTTGGGACTATTTAGACTCGACAAAGGAGGATTTGTCGTTTAGTCCTTAAATTTGTTCGCGATCAAATGATACGTTGTTACCAAGGATGACAATGTTTATCAAGCATAAGTCGTTGTGTGCCATATAGGTTGGTTGTCCTCTTAACCAATGAGTGTGGAGACACTGGTATGGTATACAGGTGAGATGTAAGGGTACATCTGCACTGAACGTGACCGACTCTGGAGCTATTTCTGCTGTCAAGATTTATTTCGATGGAATATAGGTATAAATATCCCTCCGACCTGAGACCACCATGGTGACTTGCAAGCAACTCACTGCACTTAGGCACTGGACTACCTGAATTTTTAATTCAGTGACGGAAGGCTGCTGGGTGTAGTCAAGTACTTGACCTGTCGGTGCGTGTGTCAAGATGGGATTGACCACTCCAGTTTAGGAGCTGTGTACAGTCGTGTTTCAATTTAACAAAACCTTGGTCAGGGTAGTCCTTGTGAGGAGTCATAGGATTGTTTGATTTGAGCACGATTCGGATGATCTGATCAGGGTTGACAGTTTAACCTTGAGTCATCCTAAACACAGAGGTCAAAAGGATGAATTATACAGTAACCATATTCATGTAGGTTCTGAGTGTTACGATTGTGACTCTTTGACATATCCAGATGTCGGGTACCATTGCTAGATGGTCACTTCGATTAGTACAGGAATTGGTTCCTGTGCTACCAGCTTAGGTTCGAACCTGTGGGGTCACACACATTAGAGGTTCCTATCTGATCTAATGGCTGATGTAGAATCCTACATGTTTGAGACTCGATGATCGAGAATCAGGATTCTCTGATCATAAGTATCACACATTATGGGTACCGGGGTCAAGAGTCCTACTGGTTGGGACTTTTCGATCAAGGTTACATATCGATAAATTCTGATGCCCGATTGCCCATCGAATTTGGATTCAATATTTATGAGAGGTTTAATTAATAATTTGATCACTAATTAACTCAATTTGATTGAGTAATTATTTTTGGATCAAGTCCAATTGAATTGGATTCAGTTGGATTTGACCCGATTAGGTTAAGAGTTGACTTAATCGTCAAGATGGTTTGGTCCCTGATTTGATCAGGGGTTGGGCTTAGTCAATTTTTGATTTGATTAGAATTTTACTGAGCCTAATTAAGCTTAATTAAGTTGGATTTAAATTAGTCTAATTGGACCTAACTTATTTGGTTCAATTAGGTTGGTTTAAATAATTAAACCACCTTGACCCAATCTCTATGCGCCACCTCACTTCCATTGCACCCATTTGAATTCATGAGAAGGAACTTCTCATGAATTTTTTTCTCACGCCAAGCCCTCTCCACACCCCACTTTAATGTGCCATATGAATGGATAAGGATGATTGGTTGGCCATTCAAATTCAAAATAAAGTTTGAATTTGAATGGGCAATCAATCTTTGTGCCTTATCCCTTTTTTTATGCCCCATTTATTACATGAGAAAAGATTTCTCATGAAATCACTCCATGCACAATTTAATCCATGCCTCACACCTTTAGTGGATAAGGGATGAGTTGGTATCCATTTGAATTTAAAATTTGATTTGAATTCAAATGTGCAATTACTCATCTTTATCCTTTCTTTTGGATAAGATGTTTGATGTTGTTATAAAAAGAGGAGAAGAGTGGGGCATGTAAGAAGAAGATTTTTGGAGAAAAATTTTGGGATGTGAGAAGTCTTGTGCATGAGAAAGAAGTCCATATCCTTCCAAGAGAAAAAAAAAAAAGAAAGAATAGTGGGTGCAAGGTTTTCAGTGAGTTCCCTAGAGTTTTTGCCTGGGGTTCGGGAAGTGAGAAAGTGAGCTATGAGTATCGTGATCCCACAAAATCTCAGGAAGATCTTCAATATCCTCTCAAGTATATCTATTGATGATCTGGAGTGTCCAAAGAATCGACAGACATCGATCGAAGGAGTTCGATCAGCATCGACCGTCAAAAGGGCTCTACAACGAGCTAGCACTTGTGAGGAGTCTATCAGATCGGGAGCTTTGTGTGGATGATCCGTAGATGATAGACACGCTGTGTGGCTGCATGACGATGATCAGACTCTCCTGACAGTGATCAAATTACGGCGATCTACTACCTGCACAAAGGTATTGTGTTCTGAACATATTACAATAAAGTGTTTATTGTTCAAATTCGAATTTTAAATTTAAATGCATGAATGCTATATATCGTATTTAGATCCTAGTATAGGGTAAATTCATGTTAATTAATTAGATTAATTAATATTTTTCCACTGTAAAATCATGATTTTGAAAAAGTTTTAAAATTATCATTTTACCCCTGCACTGAATTTCCCCACAAATGGTATCAGAGCGGGTTCTTAGATATGATATATATATTTGCATGCGTAGATTAAGTTGTAATCTAAAAGTTTAAATTTAAAATTTAAAATTTGAAATTTATTTGAAATTTGAAATTCAAAATTTAAAATTTGAAATTTAAAATTTGAAATTTAAATTTTGAAATTGGTATATTTAGATATACTTGATCCAAGTAGCAAGTAATCGAATTGGGTTGGTTGCCATGGCCGTCCGGTCATAGGAGAAAAGTAGGGTTTAAAGGCCCTCTCCTCCCATTCGATGGGGTCTCCTATGGCGGTAGGGGTGCCGCTGCAATTATATCCCATGCAGATGAAGCAGCGAAAGGAATTAATTGTAAAGGTTCAATTGTAAAATTTATCATGAATATGTTAGATTAGATCTAAAGGAATATTCATGATTTATTTTGATTGAGTTATTTTCTGTTATGTAATTAGCAATAGGATTGCTATTTATGAAATGTGCTGATCTATTTGTGAAATGAGTCAACATATTTGGTGAACAAAAAATAAAACCTTTCAAATTTAAAAATTATTTTTGAAATACCAAACCCTGACCCATCAGCCCAAATACTTAATTAAAAGAATTAAATATTGTCTAGTAGGTCTAGAATTATGAATTATGACCTAAGACAATTGCATAAACTTATGGGTCAATGGGTTAGATGGATTAGGTCCATAATTGGGTTAGACCTAAGGTTAGATTAAAGAAATAGACTAAATTAGAGTAATTGATCAAATCTAATCAAAAGTTGAATTAGATTAGGTCAAGGATACTCTAGACTCAACTCCAATAGTTGTAGTTGAATGGGTCCATGTCTTTAACTAGACCAAGATGGACTTAATTCATGGCTACACGATGGAATCCTATTTACTAAGTTGATCAAATTAAAACTAATGAACTGGTTGGTGTCTAAGGTAAGTTTGGCAGTTTGACCAGTGGTTTATAAGCGGGAGCTACTCGCAGTGATTTGATCTCTGACGAGTTAATGGCTTATCCCCACCACTGATCTCACTTACCTGGCCAACCTGGTGAATTAGGTTTTGATTAGATCACTTGGTGATTAAGGCTCACCCATGTCATTAGGTAAATCAGTTTGACTGATTTAGGTACTCCTAATGCCAGCTTTAATTAAATCTTTTTTAATCTGACTTGGTGAAGTCAGTGGGAGGATTGAAATTGACTGGATATTTTCTTCTCATCTATCCTTTAATAAAATTCTCAAAAAAAAATTATTAGGTCCCTAAAAATGATTAAGTTATATTGATAACTAAGTCATAGCCTCCCATTAAGTGAGTGATAATGAGTCCATTAGTTTAATAATCATTAGAGGCCCAAAGGCCTGGTGCTTATTGACTAATAGAATTATCATTCATAATATGATAATTTGGTTTGAGTCTTTTTGATGGTGATCAGGTTGGCCAGCCAATGTCGGGTCTGATCATTTATTGGTCTGATTCACCAAATCAAATCATGTTAATGGTTGGACCTAACCAAAAGTGGAGGCCAAAGCCTACTGATTAGGTTCTGGGGCAAAATCAATTACTAGAAGTTGTTTAGAGAAACAACTAGTTATGAACCTATCCATAGATGCACATGGGTTGACCAACCAAAATTGGGCTCGTGTGTAGTCTGTGTGGATTCTAGTACCCACTAAGGAATTAAAGTAATTCCTCAAATTGGAGGTTGAGGCTACCAGTTCGTAAAAATACTGGGAGAAACTTTAGACTGAAGTCCAAGTCTCTAGTATTTATAATTTATGTACTAATAGAGGTCTGATTTTCTTTTATGCAGCTATGGCCACTACCCTGTCCCTCCGATCATTATTAGATAATGACAAGCTCATGGGACCTAATTTCGATAGCTTGTATCAAAAATTAAAAATCGTCCTTGAGCATGAGCAGATCCTTTATGTAGTAATGGATCCGGCACCTGAGGAGCCAGCCCCGAACGTTAGAGGGACGGTCTGAGACACTTATCAGAAGTGGTTTAACGATCGCACCACCGTTCGGTGTATTATGCTGGCGGCAATAAATGATGAGTTCAGCCGTAGGTTCGAGAACGCCCAGCCACAGGGGATGCTTCAAATGTTGAACGACTCCTTTGGCATGCCTGACGATGTTGAAAGGCACAAAACTAGTTGTGCCATTTTCAATGCTCGGATGAGGGATGGAGCCTCAGTCACTGATCATGTACTGTACATGATCAAAATGATTGAGTGCCTAAGTAAACTGGGCTTTCCCCTACACAAGTAGCTCAGTAAGGATGTGATCCTTAATTCATTGCCCAAGTCCTTTCTCCCCTTCCTTACTCATTTTTAGATCACAAAGCCTGCAGTGAACTACCACGGCTTATTGGGGTTGCTGCAGAACTTTGAGAAGGATCACCAGCTCCATAAGGAGTCAGTGAATGTTGTGGGAGAGTCTTCTTCTGATCATCGACCCTTTAAGAAAGGGAAGAAGAAGAACAAGAAGAAGAAGAATAAGAAGGTGCAGCTGCATGCTGGAACGTCTGCACTGGGTCAGACCAAGAATGCAAGCCCGACCAGAACCAGGCGGAGTGCTTCTTTTGCAAGAAGCAGGGGCACTGGAAGAGGAACTATCCTCTATACATTGCCTCTCTGGACCCGAACAGGTCGAAGAAGAAGCAAGATACTTATATGATAACACCTTGCAACTTTTTCATTTGTGATACTACTGCCTGGGTATTGGATACCAGAAGTCCATATCATATTTGCAATTCGATGCAGGGTCTGCAAGTCGGTAGGAGATTTGATGAAGGTGATAGATTCCTGAACGTTGGAGATGGAAGCAAAGTTTCAGTTCTAGCATTAGGAATCATGAACCTTGTAATCAATTCTCGAAATATAATTCTGAGTGAATGTCACTATTGTCCAAGCTTTTTATTAAATATTATTTCTGTAGGTCTTTTGGCCATGAACGGTTATCAATTTTTAATAAAAAGAAATGTTTGCAATATCATTTTGAATGGTGTTACAATGTTTGCTAGACAACTTAATAATGGAATTTACTTTCTATCACAACTTGTTAATGTGGTTCAAATCTCTGGTAAACGCTCTAGAATAGATAATGTGTCAGAAGTCTACCTTTGGCACTGTAGGCTAGGTCATATCAATAAGAACAGGATAAACAGGTTGGCTCAAGAAGGAATTCTTGAAGTAGGTGATTGTGAATCACTTCCAACCTATGAGTCCTATCTTCTTGGTAAAATGATCAAATCACCTTTTACTGAAAAAGGTGAGCGAGCCAGTGAACTCTTGGGTTTGGTACATTCTGATGTATGTAGACCCATGAGCTCAAGTGCAAAAGGTGGATATTTCTACTTCATAACCTTCACAGATGACCTATCGAGGTATGGGTATGTCTATTTAATGAAGCATAAATCAGAGTCGTTTGAAATGTTCAAACTATTCCGAAATGAGGTAGAAAAACAAACTGAAAAGTATATTAAAACTCTTCGATCTGATCGAGGAGGTGAATACCTTTCCAATGATTTTCTGACATATCTTGAGGAGAATGGGATTCTCTCTCAGTGGACTCCTCCTGGAACACCACAACATAATGGTGTATCTGAAAGGAGGAATCAGACCTTGTTGGACATGGTTCGATCCATGATGGGGTTTGCTGGTCTGTCGATCTCCCTTTGGGGATATGTGCTCAAATCGGCTTGTTACCTTCTAAATAGAGTTTCGAGTAAGTTTGTAACCAAAATACCATATGAGATATGGATAGGACGTAAGCCAGTACTCTCGCACCTTAGGGTTTGGGGGTGTCCGGCTTATGTTAAACGTTTAATTATGGACAAGCTTGGACCTAGGTCTGACAAGTGTAATTTTATAGGATACCCAAAAGAGACCAAAGGGTATTACTTCTACCTAGCTGATGAGCAAAAAGTGTTTGTCAGCCTTAAGGCAATCTTTTTGAAAAAGGAGTTCCTTGGTGAAGGGACTGTTGCCTCTAAGATCGAACTTGATGAAGTTCGGCAAGTGGAAAAACCGACACAAATTGCTGAACCTGAACCGGATTTGGTTAGATCAGATCCGGAGTCCATTGTTCAAGCACCCTTAAGGCAATCTGGTAGAGTACCACGTCAACCGGACAGATACTATGGTTTCTTGGTCCGGGATGGCATCCTGTCAAACTTGATGAAAATGATGAGGATCCGATCACCTACATGGATGCAATGCAGAGACCTGACTCTGAGAAATGGCTGGAGGCCATGAAATCCGAAATGGAGTCCATGAAGGTCAACGATATATGGACATTGGTTGACCCACCCGAAGGAGTAAAACCCATAGGGTGTAAGTGGGTCTTCAAGAGGAAGAGAGGCACAGACAGAAAGGTGGAAACCAATAAAGCCCATCTGGTTGCCAAGGGATATCGTCAACGTTATGGTATAGACTATGACGAGACATTTTCTCTTATGGTAATGCTCAAATCCATTCGGATTATGCTTGCGATAGCCGCCCATCTGGACTATGAAATCTGGCAGATGGATGTGAAGACAGCTTTTCTAAACGGAGAGCTGGATGAAGAGGTGTATATGATACAACCTGAAGAATTCACATCTACAGATGAGTCTAAGGTGTGCAGGCTACAGAGGTCCATTTATGGACTTAAGCAGGCATCACGTAGTTGGAACATACGTTTTGATAAGACGATCAAGACGTATGGCTTCGTTAAGAATGGAGAAAAGCCATGCATTTATAAGTGGGCTAATGGTCCAGTAGTAGTATTTCTTATATTGTATGTGGATGACATTCTCTTAATCGGGAATGATGTCCCTGTATTACAGGGGATAAAGATTTGGCTGTCATCACAGTTCTCCATGAAGGATCTGGGAGAAGCTTCCTACATCCTAGGGATGAGGATCTATAGGGATAGATCTAAAAGGTTGCTTGATTTATCTCAGTCCACGTACATTGATACTATGCTGAAGAGGTTCAGCATGGAGAATTTCAAGAAAGGCTATCTTCCGATAGGCCATAGAATTTCTCTCTCATAAAGGGATTGTCCGACAACACCTCAAGAGAGAGAGCATATGGGTAGGATTCCATATGCTTCGATAGTGGGATCTATCATGTACGCCATGACATGTACACGACCAGATGTGGCATACTCACTAGGGATAGTGAGTAGATACCAATCTGATCCAGGGGAGAATCACTGGAAGGTTGTTAAAACCATCCTAAAGTATTTAAGAAATACTAAGGACCAGTGGCTTGTTTATGGTGAATCGGACTTGAGACTTATAGGGTTTACAGACTCTAGTTTTCAGTCTGATCACGATGACAGCAAGAGTGTGTCGGGATTTATTTTTATCCTTAATGGTGGGGCTGTCTGCTAGAAGAGTTCCAAGCAGCACACAGTGGCTGATTCAATTTGTGAGGCAGAGTATGTCGCTGCATCAGATGCTGCCAAAGAAGTGGTGTGGCTGAGAAAATTCATCACCGAGCTCGGAGTAGCACCCTCCCTTATTGGTCCAGTTCTGCTCTACTATGACAGCTCTAGAGCCATTGCTCGACGAAGGAACAAAGGCACACCAGCGGACGAAGCATATTCTGTGCCGCTACCATCTCATCCAAAAAATTATGGATCGAGGTGACGTCGATCTTCAGAAGATCGACAGAAAGGAGAACCTGGCTGACCCATTCACTAAAGTCATTGCAGTGAAGGAGTTCGACAACTACAAGTCGAAGATGGGTATTAGATACTACACCAATTGACTTTAGGCCAAGTGGGAGATTGTTGGGAATAGTGTCTCAAAGCCAATCGTCAGCCTGTTGATGGTTGTGCTCATTTTTATATTTGTACATGAATTATGAATTAATAAATATTATTTTGGTATTTTTCATCACAAAATATTTCATCTTCTAATGAACTCCTATGTTGTGGTGAAGTCCTTAGAACTATTTCGACTCAACAAAGGAGGATTTGTCGTTTAGTCTTTAAATCTGTTCGCGACCAAATGATACGTTGTTACCAAGGATGACAATATTTATCTAGCATAGGTCGTAGTGTGCCATATAGATTGGTTGTCCTCTTAACCAATAGTGTGGAGACACTGGTATGGCATACAGGTGAGATATAAGGGTACATCTGCACTGAACGTGACCGACTCCGGAGCTATTTCTACTGTCAAGATTTGCTCTGATGGAATATGGGTATAAATATCCCTCCGACCTGAGACCGTCACGGTGACTTGCAAGCAACTCACTGCACCTAGGCACTGGACTACCTGAATTTTTAATTTAGTGACGGAAGGCTGCTGGGTGTAGTCAAGTACTTGACCTGTCGGTGCGTGTGTCAAGATAGGATTGACCACTCCAGTTTAGGAGCTGTGTACAGTCGTGTTTCAATTTAGCAAAATCTTGGCCAAGGCAGTCCTTGTGAGGAGTCACTGGACTGTTTGAGTTGAGCATGATTCGGATGATCTGATCAGGGTTGATAGTTTAACCCTGAGTCATCCTAAACATAGGGGTCAAAAGGATGAATTATACAGTAACCATATTTATGTAGGTTCTGAGTGTTGCGATTGCAACTCTTTGACCTATCCGAACGTCGGGTACCATTGCTAGATGGTCACTTCGATTAGTACAGGAATTGGTTCCTGTGCTACCGGCTTAGGTTCGAACCTGCGGGGTCACACACATTAGAGGTTCCTATCTGATCTGTTGGCTGATGTAGAATCCTACATGTTTGAGACTCGATGATCGAGAATCAGGATTCTCTGATCATGAGTTTCACACATTATGGGTACCGGGGTCAAGAGTCCCACTGGTTGGGATTTTTCGATCAGGATTACATATCGATGAATTCTGATGCCCGATTGCCCATCAAATTTGGACTCAGTATTTATGAGAGGTTTAATTAATGATTTGATCACTAATTAATTCAATTTGATTGAGTAATTATTTTTGGATCAAGTCCAATTGCATTGGATTCAGTTGGGTTTGACCCGATGAGGTTAAGAGTTGACCTAATCGTCAAGATGGTTTGGTCCCTGATTTGATCAGAGGTTGGGCTTAGTCAATTCCTGATTTGATTAAGATTTTATTGAGCCTAATTAAGCCTAATTAAGTTGGGTTTAAATTAGTCTAATTGGACCTAACTTATTTGGTTCAATTAGCTTGGTTTAAATAATTAAACCACCTTGACCCAATCTCCATGCGCCACCTCACTTCCATTGCACCCATTTGAATTCATGAGAAGGAACTTATCATGAATTTTTTTCTCATGCCAAGCCCTCTCTATGCCCCACTTTAATGTGCTATATGAATAGATAAGGATAATTGGTTGGCCATTCAAATTCAAAATAAAGTTTGAATTTGAATGGGCAATCAATCTTTGCGCCTTATCCCTTTTCTTACGCCCCATTTATTACATGAGAAAAGGTTTTTCATGAAATCACTCCATGCACAATTTAAGCCATGCCTCATGCCTTTAGTGGATAAGGGATGAGTTGGTGTCCATTTGAATTCAAAATTTGATTTGAATTCAACTGTGCAATTACTCATCTTTATCCTTTCTTTTGGATAAGACGTTTGACGTTGTTATAAAAGGAGGAGAAGAGTGGGGCATGTAAGAAGAAGATTTTTGAAAAAAAATTTTGGGGTGTGAGAAGTCTTGTGCATGAGAAGGAAGTCCATATACTTCCAAGAGAAAAAGAAAGAAAAGAAAGAATAGTGGGTGCAAGGTTTTCGATGAGTTTCCTAGAGTTTTTGCCTGGGGTTCGAGAAGTGAGAAAGTGAGCTACGAGTGTCATGAGCTCACAAAATCTTAGAGAGATCTTCAACATCCTCTCAAGTATGTCTGTTGATGATCTGAAACATCTGAAGAATCGATAGACATCGATCGAAGGAGTTCGATCAGCATCGACCGTCAAAAGGGCTCTACAACGAGCTAGCACTCGTGAGGAGTCGATCAGATCGGGAGCTTTGTGTGGATGATCCGCAGAGGCCAGACATGCTGTGTGGCTACATCACGATGATCAGACTCTTCCGATGGTGATCTACTATCTGCACAAAGGTATTGTGTTCTAAACACATTACAATAAAGTGTTTATTGTTCAAATTCGAATTTCAAATTTAAATGCATGCATGCTATATATCGTATTTAGATCTTAGTATAGGGTAAATTTATGTTAATTAATTAGATTAATTAATATTTTTCTACTGTAAAATTATGATTTTGAAAAAAATTTAAAATTACCATTTTACCCCTGCACTGAATTTTCTCATAATGTCATCTACGTACAGTACGAGGAAGACAACTGCACTCCCACTGACTTTCTTGAACATACATGGTTCCTCCTCGTTCTTGATGAAACCAAATATTTTGATCACATCATTGAAATGAGTATTCCAGCTCTAAGATGCTTGCTTAAGTCCATAAATGGACCTTTGTAGCTTGCAGGTCTTGTGATCATCATCACTGGATGTGAAACCAAACAACTATTCCATATAAATATCTTCCTCAAGATATCCATTTAAGAACGTCGTTTTCACGTCCATCTGCCATAAGTCATAATTGAAATAGGCTGCAACAGCAAGCAATGTGCGGATGGATTTTAGCATGGCTACGGACGAAAAGGTATCCTGATAGTCAATGCCTTCACGCTGACTATAACCTTTCGCTATGAGCCTAGCTTTGAATGTCTCCACATTCCCATCTACACCTATCTTTTTCTTGAAGATCCATTTACACCTAATAGGTACAATACCTTCAGGTGGATCTACCAAGGTCCAGACTTGGTTTGAGTACATCGAGTCAATTTCTGATCTCATTGCCTCTAACCATTTCTCGGAGTCGATATCTAATATCGCCTTGTCATAGGTCTTGGGGTCATCACCATGAGTCTCATTTTTTATGAGGAACATTTTCTCTATTTTCTTTTGTATAGTACCTAAGTACCTTTCAGGAGGACGAAAAATCCTAGTCGATCTACGAGGTGGAAGAGGTTGTGTTAGGACTGGTTCTAATTGATTGGGTTCCTCAAGTTCTTTAGCTCGTTGCTCTTGGGAGACATTCTCCTTGAGCTTAATTATTCTTCCAATGCCACTATTTTGAATAAACTATTTTTCCAAAAAAATAGCATGTCGATTCACAATCACATTGTGGTCTTTTGAAATATAAAAATAGTATCCTAATGACTCTTTAGGATATCCTATAAACCGAGCTCTTAAAGACCTAAACTCTAACTTGTCTGCCTGCTGTCTCTTGACATGAGCCGGACAACCCCAAATTCTGAGATGACTCAGACTTGGTTTCTTACCATGCCATATCTCATACGGTGTGATAGGAATGGTTTTAGAGGAAACCCTATTCAATACATATATTGCTGTCATGAGACAATGTCCCCAAAGAAACTCAGGGAGGTCCGTGAAGCTCATCATGGAACAGACCATATCTAATAGGGTCTGGTTTCTCCGTTCTGAAACTCCATTGAGTTGTGGCATTTCAGGTGGAGTCCATTGAGAGATTATACCATTGTCTTTAAGATAGTCTAGGAACTCCCGACTAAGGTATTCACCTCCTCGATCTGATCGAAGAACCTTAATGAGCTTTTCTGTTTATTTTTCTACCTCATACCTGAACTCTTTGAATTTTTCAAAGGCTTCAGACTTGTGTTTCATTAGAAACACATACCCGTACCTAGACATATCATCGGTAAAGATAATGAAGTAGACATAGTTGCCTCTAGCCGGCACATCAAATGGGCCGCACACATCCGTATGTACTAGGGCAAGTAGGTCTGTGGTCCTTTCCCCATGTCCCACAAAAGGGAGCTTGGTCATTTTGCCTTGAAGGCATGATTCACAAACTGGATATGACTCGAAAGTCAACGGACTCAATAGCCCAAATTTCTCCAATTTGTTAACCCTGTCTTATGTTATATGACCTAGCCTTAGGTGCCACAGATACCTATCATTTAGACTATCTCTAGGCCTTTTAATTCCTATGGCATTCACATTTTGCTCGATATGAAATACAGATACATCAATATGTAGCTGATAGAGACCATTAATAAGAAAACCATTTGCAACTTTATTATTTTCATAAAATATGTTACAATGATCCTTATGAAAGCTAATCACATAGCCTTCTTATGCTAAACATGAAACAGAAATCAAATTTCTGCTTGCAGCAGGCACATAATAATAATCTCTAAGAACTAAATCTAATCCTAATGGTAATCACAGAGAGTAGGTTTCCACGACCACAGCAGCAACTCTTACTCCGTTCCCGACACGTAGGATCATATCCCCATCCCTCAGCCTCCTGCTCTCCTCAAGACCCTACATAGAAGTGCACAAATGAGCATTAGAACCAGAGTCAAGTATCCAACTGGATGCAGAGAAAATCGTAAGATTAGATTCTATAACGAGCATACCTCCAGAAGGACCATCCTTCTTGTTCTTCAGGGTGGCTAGGTATTGAGGACAGTTTCATTTTCAACAGCCGTCTGAATTACACTGAAAATATTTTTCCTTTTCAGCAGCCTTCTTCTTCGGCTCCATCTTCTTCCTTTTCCCATCCACCTTCTGCTTCTTCACAGACTTTTTCTTCTTTCCAAAAGACTTTCTCTTGGAAGAAGTCCGCTCCGCAGTAAAGACTGAGCCTTTTGAACTCTTCAAAGAAAGCTCAGCCATAACCAACATGTTCATTAACTCAGCCAAGGTACACTGCATCTTATGCATATGGATGTTCTTGATGAACTGACCATATGCATCGAACAAGGATTGAAGATCACATCAATCTGAAAATCCTTGTCTAAGATGATACCGAGCTTCTCAAGCTCCTCAAGATCCTTGATCATTGTCAAACAATGATCTTGGACTGACTGCCCATCATGCATTTTAGCCTTAAAAAGTCTTTGACAGACTTGATACTTGGCTGCATGATTTTGTTCACCAAACAACTCTTGTAGGTGAGCCAACATTTGGTGGGTAGTCATAATATTCTCATGCTGGCGTTGCAAGTCATCAGACATTGCACCCAACATGTAGTATCTAGCTTTGTTATCTTCATCTGTCTACTTTTTCAGAGACGCTCTCTGTTCAGCAGTCGGACATACTGGCATGGTAGGTGGGTCCTGGTCCAAGACATGAGTCAGTTCCTCAACCAGTCTTTGAAATTAGGTCCGGTCAATCTATGGGTGTCTAGTATTTTGGTTAGGGGATTGGATGCAGACATATTTTCTGTAGAGAGTCAAAAGTTTCTAGTTAGATTTTATAATCAGACTTAACCAATTTATTTAGGGGTTTCATTTTTAAACAAATTAGGCTCCCACTATTTTGTCAGATCCCTACACTCCCTAGGTAGAGATATGAAAATCTCCATGATTAGTGATTTTTAGTGGGTGATGGGTCAATCGATGAGTGGATAATTCTTATCCAATGATTCTCTAATCATGGTGCAACCAAAACTTGGTCTCTAATTCATGAAGCTCACCGTGCCCGAAATATTGCTCCAATCCTTAGTTAAGTCAGACCCACCATTTGCTCGAACTAGATTCCTGATTGAATCCCTCTCCGTATCTGGAATATTGAGCACAACCCATCCTCTAATCCGTAGCATCCAATGCCTAATGGACATGGTTGCATCTTTTCGGTGCAACTGAACCACTGTAACCAGTCGAGAATAATCAACCCCAGGAAGGATCCGCACATCCACAATGGTGGAAGACCTTAGACTTAATATTTTCTTAGAAAGATTTAATTTAGGTCTCATTAAACTTGACTTGACATAGTCATAACAATTATGACTAACCTAGTAACATGGGCTAGCTCGAATTGTTAGCCACCTCAAATCAGAACTGGATCAGTACATATGGCTAGGTAAGTGAGACCGATGGGAGGAATATGCCATTAACTTGACAAGAACGCATTCGAGTCGAGTAGCTCCTAATTAAAAATCAGTCGGTCGCATCTGTCCAACTTACCTTAGATACCAAATTGTTGAACCAGAATTAATTGGGTTAGTCTACAATCCAGGCTCTAACCACTGAGCCAAATTAGGTCTTAACTTGATCGAGTCATATCTAAATGTGATTCGACCTTGACCTAGACTTAATCCTATTAGGCTGGTTAATTATTAGCTTTCATGATCCCACCTAACCAACTTTTGATTCAATTTGATCAATCGCTAGACCTAATTGAGCTACCCAAGCCCGAACCCAATTTTATGAAAATGGTTTAGATCTGAAATTCTCAATTTTAGACCTAATTTAATTTCATAAGCTTAATTCATTAATTAAGTCTTGGGTTCATAAACAAAACATGTAAATAAATCCTAGGGTTTCAGGATCTAGGATTTTGCAGAAAAGTAAATTTTGATTTCTGATTAAGGATGAATGCGCAGCATCCCTACACACCATAAGAACACCCCATTGAATGGAAAGAGAGGATCTTAAACCCTACTTTATTCTTATGACCAGATGGCCATGAGAAACACTTTAATCAGAAATATTAATTTAACTATAAAACTAGTTAGATCTAAGTTACATATCACATATATAATTTCAGATCTAACTTATACATGCTTTGCATACATCTCATGTATTAAAATCTGATTTAATTAGCATACTTTCAGATCTGATACATCACATATAACATCTGAAAAATAAGATTTAAATTAAACTATTCAATATAAAATCTATTCTAGACAGTTACTAGAACAATTCTACAACTAGTCTAGGCATGCAACAGATCAATCTTATGTATTAATTAAAATTTTATTTTTTATTTTTTGATCTAAATATAATATTTATAATATCAAAAAAATATAGAATAAATTAAATCTAATTTATATTTTAATTATATTAAAATATAAAACTATAAGACTATTCATAGATCAAACTACTCCTAGTCTAGTCATGCATCTCATACATGTTAGATCTACTTAGATTTAATTTTAAATTTTTTTGATTTTAGATCCTATTATATCTGATGTGATATTTGAAATCTATTAATATCAAATAAATAAAAATAATAATTAGATCTAAAATAGAGCCATCAACCTGGCTCTGATACCAGTTGAAGGAAAAACTGCATTTTTCCTTGTAGGATCTTCCAGATCTAATGAGATCTGGGGTAGAATATTTTAAAAAAAAATTATCCTACTTTATTTTAGATCTAAGGTCTATTAGATCTGATTCTTATTATCTAATATTAAATCTAAAATTAAATCTAAAAATATGAGGAATAGAGAAATACCTCTGGATAACTAGATTACCCTATAGATGATCGCAGCAATGCCCGAGGTTCTAAAATAGCCACACAGTCGCCTGGCCTCTACCAGCATCCACTCAAGTAGGATCTAGATCATCTTCTCCTTGCAAATCTTTACTCCAAAAATTAGATCTGGATCTGATCTGAAAGATCTTCAAAAGATCTTCTGAAGCTGGAGCAGCAGCTTCTCGACAAATCTCTGTAGCCTTCTAATCAGAGAGCCACCACACCTTGGACAAGCACCAGATGGATGCCCAACCTCTTGGATGTGAAGAGGGGAGGGTGAGGAGTAGAGGAGGTATAGAGAAGTGGAGGGGTTTCATATTTTTTCTGGGTATTGAGCAGATTCTCTAAACCCAAGGCGCAGACAGGGTTTTAAATAGACCCTGCTGCACCATGCAGTGCCACATCATTCGATCAATCAAAAAATTCTAATTAATTCTGAAAAAATTTTAATTGGTGGAGTGATGTCATCTGATCATATCAGATAAGAACTCCATCAAACCCTCCTACTGTCAGTGCCAACACTGGATAAACACAGTGAGATTGGCGCCCAACAGTTTGAGTCGATCAAGGCATAGAGTTCTCATCTCATGGGACTCTATCTTTATCCACTGGGGCGCACGCCATATCTGATTATGGTGCCTACTTTGAGGATAAAATTAGTAGGTGGACACTCCACAATAATTCTCCAATGACCTTTTGCCAAGTGGCCTTCAGTCCGAGGTCCATGGGTCAACGTTTGACCGATGTCCTAAAACGAAAATGGCAGGTGACAGAAATTAGCAGGTGTTGTCTTAAATTCATCTCATGAATTAAGACAAAATTTTTTTGAGCTAGAATGGCTCCAGTCAAACTGAGAGAAACCTTCTCAAGGATCTTTGGGTGAGTCAAATCATATTTAGCTCAATCGAGATAGAAAAGATTACACGAGGAGAAAGTTAGGCTCAATCATGTGCTAGCACGATTTTCTTGAACCTAATTGGATCTAATCCAAATCAATTGAATTAGGCTAGCTCAATTGATGACATCTTGTTGCCCAGCTATGCAACCCAAGAGGGGGGGGTGAATTGGGTTTCTAAAAATTTTAGGCTTAATTAATTACTTATGATGAACAAAACAAAGACTTTAATTCAATATTAATTACCAAAAGCAGGAATGCAAGGATATAATAAAGAAATAAAGAGAAATAATAAAGCACACCACAAACACAAGGATTTATAGTGGTTCGGTGCCAACCTTGCACCTACATCCACTTCCCAAGCTCCTACTTGGGAATTTCAATCCACTATACTTGTATTCAACCCGAATATAAAACGTCGGAAACTCCGACACTAGCTATCCCAAGCTAGTCTACTTGTTTCTCGGGTACAAGTAAACCCAAAACACTCCGATTTCAGGTTCGGATCAACCTTTCCTTGTTTTGAAAATCCTCCAAAAACAAGAATAATTACTTACAAGAGAAAAAAAAAATTTAGAGCACAAATTAATACAATAACAGCTCCTTAAATGAGCAAATATAACAATAAAAATACTTTACTCAAATGAAGAAACCCTTTTTAGATTTTCTCAAGGTGGATGAACGCTTGAATGAATGCTTGAGAAGAAAATGATCTTTGATTGAAGACTTCTTGAAGGCTTTGAAAGATCTTTCGATCAAGGTTGAAACAATAGGCGTGACAAATCCTCTCTTTGAAAGCTCTTGAATCTCTTTCACAATCTCTCTTGTATATTGTGGATCCTCTCTCTTTTTCTTTTGGGTATTTCGTTGATCTCAGGCTTTCTCGTGTGGATTTTGGATCCTTTTGTATATAGGTTTGATCTCTCCTTTTTGATCTCTCCTTTTTGATCTGCAATTTCTTTCACCATTTAAAACATTTTATAGCAATAAGAAACAAGAGAAAATAATTTAGGTAGAAAAAGAGCTGTTAGAGCAATTTTAGGAAGCATAAAAGGCAATTAAAACGGGCAAAAAAATAGCCGTTGCTGACATTTTCCGTCGCAGGGGTCGACTCATGAGTCGACTCATGCTTCAGGAGTCGACTCATGAGTCGACTTCTGTTGCAAAGACCAGAAACATGATTTTCTGGATTTTTTGGCCCAAATCAGCAGAGGTCGACTCATGAGTTGACTCATGCCTTGTGGGTCGACTCATGAGTCGACTCACAGGTCGTGCCAAGCCAAAAATCCAGCATGCCATGGAAATTTTTTTTTTGCGTGCCAATCAGCTCATAGTGCCATGAGTTGACTCACGGGTCGACTCATGCAATTCAAACCTTCATAACTTCAAAAATATAAGTTCAAAAACAATGAAATTTTCATCAATAGTTTACAAATCATTTGTTCTATCAAATGATACTATCAAATCAGGATTTTAGTGAAATTACAATTTTGCCCTTGAAGAGCATAAGGACTTTTTCATTTTAAAAATTATTTGTATCCCTTCAATCTGCTTTGTAATCATCAAAATCAATCTAGGAGCAACAATCTCCCCCTTTTTGATGATGACAAAATATTTGAACAAAAATATTTATGTGTATCACTAATTTCAAAAGAATGCATTATAGATGTATATGCTTGAAAAGAGTATGATTCTTTTGGCATGTAATATAAATGGTCATATACAAAAATAATTTATCCATTTGCTTAAGGATTTGAAGATATGCTCATTTGATTATGTGATTTTGGTGTTAGAGCGAAAAACTTGTTTTTGTTATCAAATTGAGCTGTATTTTGAAAAATTCCATTCTCAATTGATTTTAGTTTTAGCATCAGAGAAAAAAAATACTTATGTGCTTAAAAAAAAATTATGTGTGCCAAAGTATGTTTACGAGTTGATTTTGAAAGTGTATTAGCTCATTTTGAGTTTAAGATATATCAGAGCAAGAGAAAATAAATAAATTTTGCAATGTGTCAGAGCAAGAAAAATAATTTTTACAATGTTATCAGAAAAGATTTTACAATGTAGCAGAGAAAATTTCACACTGTATCAGAGAAAATTTTATAATATATCAGAGAAAATTTCATACTATATCAGAGCAAATTTTATAATATATCAGAGAAAATTTCACACTATATCAGAGCAAATTTTATCATGTATCAGAGCAAGTTAAAAAAAAATTTAGGGTGTATCAGAGTAAGTTAAATTTCTTAAGATGTATCAAGGTAAATAAAATTTCAAAAGATGTATCAAGGTGAGCATATGTAAAGCATTGTATTTTTGATATTGTGCTTTAAATTTTCAATTCATTCATTAATTTCCCATTATTTGTAGTTTTGATTGCTTTTTCTTTATGATTTTGCTTTTGATGGATGGCTTTTTGTTTAATTTCTGTCTGATACCAAATTTCTCAAATTTTTGTTTAATTTTAATTTCTCAAATTTTTGTTTAATTTCTCCCCCTTTTTGATTAATTTTTCAAATTTTTATTTAATTTCTCAAATTTTTTTTGTTTAATTTCTCCCCCTTTTTGACATCATCAAACATGGTTAACTCTTCCTTTTTCTGAAACATTCTTTAATTTCTCCCCTTTTAGAGTTTATCACAGATGTTTGCTCCCCCTTAATATAGCAATTATCAACAGCAAACAACAACAAAGAGAAGATAATATTTCAACAAGGAGAATATATATAACCAAAATATGATCGATATCATTACAAAAGATAGAAATATAAGTAAAAGATGATTCCATTAAAAACCATAATTGTTTCATTACATAGTTCTTAAAATAAAAGTCAACCAGCTAATTGTCAATACATGGCCTCAAAGTACAGATCCTAGAACAAGACACTGACACCTAGGATCTAGTAATGATCATGAGAAGTCATGGATCGGAGTCATCAGATATGGTATGAGAAGTTGATGGATCAGAAGTGCGTCCTCTACCCCATCTGCCTCTGGCACGAGCAAGAGAGCAAGATGAACTGGGTGGCTGAGAACGCTGAGATGCTAAGGACTGAACAGAAAGAGTGAGTCTGATAGAATCAAGTACGTTCAGTGCTCTGGAAACAGACTGTAGTAGAGCAGTGAACTGAGTGGTAGCATGCTCACTCGATCCTCGGATCTCTTTCCTCAGTAATTCATATCCACCTTCTAGTGCTCCTCTGAGCCTGCCAGCCTCTGCAGTGAGATCTGTGACCTCAATAGTTGACTCCTGTGGCTTGGGATGGGCCAATGCAAGGACTTGCCCCTGCAAGTCAAGAACTCTGCCTGTCAGTCTCCAGACTGTGTCCTCAAGCTGCTGGATCCTGATGGACTGATCTGATATCATTTGAAACACAGTGGAGATGTGGGGAGTAATGGTCTGATCAGAAGAGGTGGCTCTTGATGCAAAAGAAGTACTACCCCACTGACTAGACAGCAAAGAAGCCACACGCTGTGAAATATGCTCGATCTGATCGTCAGCCAGTCTGAACTCTGAATGAGGTGCTCTGCTCTCTGGCTGATACACTGGTGTGGGCATCCTAGTAAACTCTGAAGGGCCAGCCTCTGTATCAGGAAAGAACTGGGTATCTGGTGATGCTGCCCTGAAGTCATGTACAAGAGAAGATGGACCTTCTTCTTCTACTCTGCCTTCAGTTCTGTCTTCAGCTCTTGTTTCAGCTCTATCCTCAGCTCTTTCTTCAGAGCCCTTGATCCAACCACCATCAGTCTTTGTAAATCCCATTCGGTGCAGGCTGTGTTGGTTGAAAGTGTCCACATGAGATAGTTTGGTAGGTGCCTCCCCCTCACAGCTAACTCCAAACCTCCTAAATACTCTAGTAAGGGCCATACCATAAGGCAAGTGTGCCTTGGATCTGTTCAAAGTTTCTCTCATGGCCTCTATCATAAGTGCAGGGAGGTTCAGGGGGGTCTGAGTGATGACATGAAACATGATACATGCATCTCTGCTGGAAAGTAAGTCATGCCTACCACTCCTAGGAAAGAAGAGCTTTGTTACCATCTGATGCAGAACCCTCATCTCAATGGACAAAATCTTTGCTTCCAATTTGTTTAAACTCCCTGAATAAGTTTCTCCTAAAATAATTCTGATCCTCTCTTCTTTTACTGGGAGTTCCATATAAGAGTAACCTTCACTAGGCAACTGAAGTATTTCTCCCAATATCCTAGAATCCAAGCAGATATCAATTCCCTTGACTGTTGAAGTCACTGACCCAGCTCCATAATGTAGATTCTGGTAGAATTCTCTAACTAGGTCAACATAGGTGACTTCCTTAAGGGAGCAGTAGAGTTCCCATCCTTGGTTTTTAATCTTACTTGCAAAAGTAAAGCCCTCTTTCTCAAAGAACCGAAAATCTATATTCTTCCCGATTTCGACTTTTCTATCTGAAAGAGAATTCTTACTGGGGCTTAGAAAGGATTGAGAGGGACCTTGAGCAGGTACTGAAACTGGAGTGGGAGCACTGGAGGACTGACCAGCTTGCCTTTTCTTTCTGACAATTTCTTCAGGCTCACGGATTGACTTTCTTCTTTGGGGAAGTTTCATCTTCGGAGCCATATTCAATATAGTAGCAGGCAAGGAGACTTGAATTGAGTGGAGGAGGAATCACAAGAGAGTGAAGAAAGATTTTGGTGGAGAAAAGAAGTAGATTTGGGAAGATCGGTGAAGTGCTAGGGCACGTTCCAACCGCGCCAAGCAATGCGAGAAAGCACAACAAATTCCTTTCAAAGGAGGCGATTTCTGGTGGAGAGGAGGAGGGAGAATTGCTTCGAATTGGATCCTTGGATTTGGAGCAGAAAGAGTTGGAGAAGACGGCTTTTGGAAGGAGGACGAGAGAAGATGAGTCGTCTCACGAACAGGGATCCAGTATAAAAATAATGAATCCCGTGGGAAGTTGGTGGGATTTACAAGTTTGCCATTGAGTCGACTCATGGGGGTCGACTCATGAAGTTCAGAAATTCAGAAAAAATGTGAATAAATTCCAAAAAAAATTGAAATTTTGAGTGAAGGAATTTTGCTCAATGATAAATTTTTAGAATGATAAATTTGAGCTTTTGGGACCATGATAGATATTGAAAATTGAGCTCTAAGAGTTTTTGACATCAATTTTTGGAAATTGAGAGAAAATTTAGGCATATGGATCTAGAATTCCTAGATTTCTCCTAATTTCACAGAATCTATCCTCACTAAGGGCCTTTGTAAAGATATCAGCTAATTGGTTTTCAGTGCAAACATATTCAAGAATTATATTTTTGTTTTGAACATGTTCTCTTATAAAATGATGTCTTATTTCAATATGTTTGGATCTTGAGTGTTGAATTAGATTTTTAGATAGATTTATGGCACTTGTGTTGTCACATCTTATTGGTGTTTCATTAAGTTTGATTCCAAAGTCTTCGAGTTGTTGCTTAATCCACAAGATTTGAACACAACAACTTCCGACTACAATGTATTCGGCCTCAGCCGTAGACAGTGCCACCGAATTTTGTTTCTTGCTAAACCATGAGATTAGGTTAACTCCAAGAAATTGGCAAGTTTCACTTGTGCTTTTTCTATCTAATTTACATCCAGCAAAATCAGCATCTGAATATCCTAATAAATCAATTTGTGAGTCCTTAGAGTACCATAACCCTAGAGTTTGTGTACCATTTAAGTATCTAAGGATTCTTTTAACAGCATTCAAATGAGATTCTTTAGGATTAGATTGATATCTAGCACATAAGCAAACACTAAACATGATATCAGGCCTACTTGCAGTTAAATATAATAATGAGCCAATCATACCTCTATAGTATTTTAAGTCTACACATTTACCTTCATCATCCTTGTCAAGCTTACTTGAGGGACTCATTGGTGTGCCAATTGGTTTGCAGTTCTCCATTCCAAATCTTTTGAGTAATTCCTTGGTGTACTTGCTTTGGATGATGGAGATTCCCTCTTTTGATTGTTTGATTTGGAGTCCGAGGAAGAAGGTGAGTTCTCCCATCATGCTCATCTCGAACTCCCCCTACATAAGCTTAGCAAAGTCTTGACAAAGGGATTCATTAGTAGACCCAAAAATTATGTCATCAACATAAATTTGTATAACTAGCATATCATTTTGATTTCTTTTAATAAATAGGGTTGTATCTACATTACCTCTTGAAAAACCATTATTTAGTAGAAATTTGTTTAGTCTTTCATACCATGCTCTAGGTGCTTGTTTTAATCCATATAAAGCTTTATTTAATCTAAAGACATGATTAGGAAAAGCATGATTTTCAAAACCAGGGGGTTGTTCTACATATACTTCTTCAGAGATATATCCATTTAAAAATACACTTTTAACACATTTGAAATAATTTGAATTTCATAAAGCAAGCATATGCAAGTAGAAGTCTAATAGCTTCTAATCTAGCAACAGGTGCAAAGGTTTTATCAAAATCAATTCCTTCTTGATTATATCCCTTAGCAACCAGTCTTGCTTTATTTCTAATTACATTTCCATGCTCATCTAATTTATTTCTAAAGACCCATTTTGTGCCAATTATTGAATAATCTTTAGGTCTTGATACTAAGGTCCAAACATTATTTCTTTCAAATTGATTAAGTTCCTCTTGCATAGCATTAATCCAGTTATGATCATTTTCAGCTTCTTCAAAAGTTTTAGGTTCAAGTTGAGATACAAAAGCACAATGATTAACTACATCTCTAAGTGAAGAACGGATTTTTACCCCATGCATAGGATCACTAATAATTAACTCCTTAGGGTGGTTGTGAACATACCTCCATTCCTTGGGTAGGTCATTTGTACCTTGAGGTTGTTCTTGAGTTTCTTCACCTCTCTCATTTTGTTCGTCTTCTTGATCCTTGTCTTCTGGAGTTGCTGAATCTTTTAGAGTGATCTCCTTCAAACCTTCTATTAGTGGATCTGCATCATCAACACCCTCATTCTTCCTTGAAGGAAGATCGTTAGATTCATGAAAAACAACATGTATGGACTCCTCAACTACTAAAGTTCTTTTGTTGAAAACTCTAAATGCTTTACTAGTGGAGGAGTATCCTAGAAAGATTGCTTCATCTGATTTTGCATCAAATTTACCAAATTTTTCTTTGCCATTATTTAATACAAAACATCGGCAACCAAAAATATGAAAATATGCAATATTTGGTTTTCTTCCTTTCCAAAGTTCATAGGGGGTTTTCTTTAAAAATTGTCTAATTAAAGCACGATTTAAAATGTAACATGCTGTGTTAATAGCTTTCGCCCAAAAATATCTTGGAAGGTTGCTTTCACAAAGCATGGTACGGGCCATTTCTTCTAAGGTTCTGTTTTTCCTTTCAACTACCCCATTCTGTTGGGGTGTCCTAGGAGCAGAGAAGTTATGGCCAATTCCATTTTCATCACAAAAATTTTCAAAATCTTGATTTTCAAATTCAGTTCCATGATTACTTCTAATATTTTGAATTGAAAACCCTTTTTCATTAGAGACTTTTCGATGAAATTTAGTAAAAATATGAAAAGTTTCATTTTTGTGTGCCAAAAAAAAAACTCAAGTAAAACGAGAGTAATCATCTATAATTATAAAGCCATATCATTTTTCTCCTAGACTAGTGGTTCTAGTTGGTCCAAATAAGTCCATATGTAAGAGCTCTAAAGGTCTAGAAGTTGAAACAGTATTTTTGGATTTAAATGAAACTCTAGTTTGTTTACCTAATTGGCATGCATTACAAATTCTATCCTTTTCAAAATTCAATTTTGGCAAACCGAGAACTAATTCCTTTTTAATTAATTTTGAAAGAGAATGCATGCTAATATGTGCAAGTCTACGATGCCACAGCCAACTAGTCTCATTAATTTTAGCATTCAAGGATACTAGGCATTGCATGTCTAATTTGGCTAAGTCATTCAAATCTACCATATAAATATTGCCATGCCTATGTCCTATAACTTTAATGCCATCGTTAATAGGACTAGTCACAATGCAAACAGATGATTCAAAAACTACTTTATACCCTTTATCACAGAATTGACTAATGCTAAGTAAGTTATGCTTTAAACCTTTAACTAATAAAACATTCTCAATGTATTTGGAGGGAGTGATACCAATGTTACCTATCCCGATAATCTTTCCTTTGCCATTATCTCCAAAGGTGACCATCCCTCCATCCTTAGCATCAAGCGTGATGAATTGTGATTCATCACCAGTCATGTGTCTCAAGCATCCACTGTCAAGATATCATTTTCTGTTTCCTTCTTGGGATGCTAGACACACCTGCAAGCAAAGGTCAAGTTTCTGTCTTAGGTACCCAAGCTTTCTTGGGTCCTTTTAGGTTAGTCAAAATGGTTCCTTTTGGAACCCATATTTTTTTGTGTTTGCATATTTGTTAATAAGACATGTGTATGATTTATGTCCTATTCTTCCACATTTGAAATAAGTAATATTTGTAGACTTGTTACTTGAATAATTTACATATATATCCTTCAGAAATTTTTGTTTCTTCAGAGGTTTATAGCCAAGTCCAGCCTTATCATATATAGCTTTCTGATTATCAAGGATCATATTTAATTTGTTTGAACTTAAGGTGAACTTATCTACTATAAGTTTCAGCTTGTTAATTTCATTCTTTAAGTTTTGATTCTCTTGAATTAAGGTGAATTTTTCAACTGAAAGGTTTTCAGCTTGTTTCACTAAGGACTGATTTTTCAATTTCAGTTCTTTGTTTTTCTTCCCTAGTTTCTTTAATTCATCAATTGAATCATAGAATGCTTCATGCAATTCTTCAAAAGTAAATTCACTAGTGGATTCAGAAGTTACCTCATTTTCGTGTGCCATCAGGCACAGGTTGGCTTGTTCTGTTGAGGTTTCCTCGTCGGAGCTTGAGTTATCACTCGCACTCCAAGTCGCCATCATTGCCTTCTTTTTGAACTTCTTGGGACCTTTCTTCAGTTGTGGACATTCGGATCTGAAATGTCCCAGCTTCTTGCACTCGTAGCATATAAGGGGTTGATCTTTCTCTTTTTCTTTGCTTTGTTCCCCTTTTGTGAATTTCTTTCTCATCCCCTGTTTCCTTTTTCTTAGAAACTTCTTAAATTTTCGGGTGATGAGTGCCATCTCTTCATCCTGTTCTTCATCTTCAGAGTCATCCGTTTCATAATCAGGCGAAGTTGTGGATTTGAGGGCAATGGTTCTTTTCTTTTTGACTTCATCCTCTTGATGTTGCTTCATGCTAAGTTCATGAGTCATCAAGGATCCAAGAAGCTCTTCTAGAGGTAGAGTGTTCAAGTCCTTTGCTTCTTGGATGGCAGTCACCTTGGCTTCCCAAGTTCTTGGCAGTGACCTGAGAATCTTCCTTACAAGTTCACTGTTAGTATAAGATTTGCCAAGACTCTTCAAACCATTAATTATATCAGTAAAATGAGTAAACATAGCAGTTATGGACTAATCATGTTCTATTTTGAACAATTCATATTTATGCACTAGCATGTTTATTTTAGTCTCTTTTACTTGATTTGTTCCCTCATGGGTTACTTCTAACCTATCCCATATTTCTTTAGCAGATGCACAAGTAGAAATGCGATTAAATTCATTTGCATCTAGTGCACAATAAAGAACATTCATGGCTTTGGCATTTAATTGTGTCAATTTCTTATCAACCTCATCCCATTCTTTCTCGGGTTTGGTTGACTCCTCATCATCTATAATCTTGGTGGGTGTGTGAGGACCGTTCACTATGATACTCCACATATCATAGTCGAATGCTTGTATGAATATCTTCATCCGAGCTTTCCAATAGGTGTAATTAGACCCATTGAAAAGTGGAGGTCGGTTTGTTGATTGCCCCTCGGCTAGAGAAGTACCGACATGGGTTGCCATAGATCTTTGGCTCTTTGATTGTTAGATCAAAGAAGGGCTAGAGCACCGGGCTCTGATACCACTTGTTGCCCAGCTATGCAACCCAAGAGGGGGGGGTGAATTGGGTTTCTAAAAATTTTAGGCTTAATTAATTACTTATGATGAACAAAACAAAGACTTTAATTCAATATTAATTACCAAAAGCAGGAATGCAAGGATATAATAAAGAAATAAAGAGAAACAATAAAGCACACTACAAACACAAGGATTTATAGTGGTTCGGTGCCAACCTTGCACCTACATCCACTCCCCAAGCTCCTACTTGGGAATTTCAATCCACTATACTTGTATTCAACCCGAATACAAAATGTCGGAAACTCCGACACTAGCTATCCCAAGCTAGTCTACTTGTTTTTCGGGTACAAGTAAATCCAAAATACTCTAATTTCAGGTTCGGATCAACCTTTTCTTGTTTTGGAAATCCTCCAAAAACAAGAACAATTACTTACAAGAGAAAAAAAAAATTAGAGCATAAATTAATATAATAACAGCTCCTTAAATGAGCAAATATAACAATAAAAACACTTTACTCAAATGAAGAAATCCTTTTTAGATTTTCTCAAGGTGGATGAACGCTTGAATGAATGCTTGAGAAGAAGATGATCTTTGATTGAAGACTTCTTGAAGGCTTTGAAAGATCTTTTGATCAAGGTTGAAACAATAGGCGTGATAAATCCTCTCTTTGAAAGCTCTTGAATCTCTTTCATAATCTCTCTTGTATATTGTGGATCCTCTCTCTTTTTCTTTTGGGTATTTCGTTGATCTCAGGCTTTCTCGTGTGGATTTTGGATCCTTTTGTATATAGGTTTGATCTCTCCTTTTTGATCTCTCCTTTTTGATCTGCAATTTCTTTCACCATTTGAAATATTTTATAGCAATAAGAAACAAGAGAAAATAATTTAGGTAGAAAAAGAGCCGTTAGAGCAATTTTAGAAAGCATAAAAGGCAATTAAAACGGGCAAAAAATTAGCCGTTGCTGACATTTTCCGTCGCAGGGGTCGACTCATGAGTCGACTCATGCTTCAGGAGTCGACTCATGAGTCGACTTCTGTTGCAAAGACCAGAAACATGATTTTCTGGATTTTTTGGCCCAAATCAGCAGAGGTCGACTCATGAGTCGACTCATGCCTTGTGGGTCGACTTATGAGTCGACTCACAGGTCGTGCCAAGCCAAAAATCCAACGTGCCATGGGAATTTTTTTTTTGCGTGCCAATCAGCTCATAGTGCCATGAGTTGACTCACGGGTCGACTCATGCAATTCAAACCTTCATAACTTCAAAAATATAAGTCCAAAAATAATAAAATTTTCACCAATAGTTTACAAATCATTTGTTCTATCAAATGATACTATCAAATCAGGATTTTAATGAAATTACGATTTTGCCCTTGAAGAGCATAAGGACTTTTTCATTTTAAAAATTATTTGTATCCCTTCAATCTACTTTGTAATCATCAAAATCAATCTAGGAGCAACACATCTAGATCCTAACTCTTATTTGTGTGATCTAGTTAGATTCATTTTCGTATGGTAATGAGACATGTCGTGATCTCATCATCGACATCATCGAAACTCCTTTCAATGGACCAGAACTCTTCTGATTCAGACAATTAGAATGATCGATCATCAAGATCATTCTAATTGATCTCAAAATTCATCAGTGACACCTAGCAGTATATGGTGGTAACCCATCAGAAATGAAGATTAATCTCTCGGCACAGCTACCTGTGTGATTGAGTCCCTCTATTAGAAGTCCCAACTGAATTAGGATTAAGGTGAACTCATCAAACCCAACATCAGTCATATGAATCAATCGATTGATCCGAATCTGATGTGAAATCTTAATGGAAAATTCTTTTTCATTATTTCACTCTGCCATGGCCATGGGCTTAAGGACTCAATCTTTCGATCATCATAGGACTACTCTCATCTACCGAGGTTGATAGATTCCTTCTTGATGCGATCTGGTTCCTACAATGAATATGCTATAGCCAATATACACCTCAGAGTTCCAAATGGCTAGGAGATCGAGTTATAGTATAGTCAAACTATAACACACTTAAGGTGAACTGTCGATGTACCTCAGGTCAAAGAACTAGACACACAGGTACAACATCGAGCTAGTCATCGATGAGAAGATAGACTTCCTTATGACTGCTCGAGATGGTTACGCTCAGTACTCTCATTCTCAACGAATACCTGTACTCTCACTCTGATATCTCCACACCGTAGACTCAAGTCACATCTATCCTAAGAAAGCGATCGTACACCAACCTTCTGAATCGATCACATCCTCATGATGATCCTATGGCCAGGAGCTATTTATGAGTTAGTTATGTAAATTCATGCCTTAAATTTTCAACTCTTGAAAATATGAATTAACATTCCTACTAACTCAAAAAATATATCACAAACATAATGTATACAATGTGATAGTAGAATAACCCTTTTATTCATTTATAGTCAAAATTACAAATTTACCCTTACATTTGTACAGGAATGTGTCAGCCAATCTGGCATCTAGGGCACACATCTAACAGGAGGGTCCCATACTGACATCGATTATGATGTGGTTACATATAAAATTTTTTATCAAAGATCTTGGTCAAACATTCTGGAAATAAAGGTGTATAGAGATAGATCCTGAAAGGATGTTTATTTTTTACAGACAAATACATAGAAGAGGTGTTGAAAGGGTTTAGCATTGAAACCTCCAAGGGGGATCCATTTTCCTCTTAGGCATAGGTGTATGCCATGCTATGTACTCGACTTGGTATATCTTGTTGTGAAGTCACGAGCAGATATTAGTTGAATCGAGACGGAGAGCATTGGATTGCTGTGAAAATATCTCTAAGTACTTGAGTAACACTAAAAGATTATTCCTTGTCTTTGAAGAAGAGTTAGAGCTAAGAGTGGGAGGATACACTGATGTTGATAGTAGAATGTCTACATCAGAATGTATTCTTGAGTTATGTTGGTTCGATATGTTGGAAGGATTTCAGGCAATCGACTAATGGAAGTTGAGTATGCTATAGATGTGCAGGATGCATTCTGGTTCTTATAATAGTAGTGGAACTTGATGTCATACCATTAGATGCTTTGACATTGTACTGCAAAGATAATGGTCCATAGCCTTCACTAAGGAGCCAAGGTCTCACCAAAAATTCATACACATGGAGTAGGGATATACGCGATTATCTCAAGCAAAAATACATGGAGGTACAGAGACTTAACTCCATATAGGATGTGGTGGGCCTGAGTCACTTAGCCAACTAAACATTGAAGTCGGTCTTTAGAAGATGGGGCTTAAGTATATGGCAGATTGGCTTTAGTGCAAGTGGGAGTTTATTAGATGTGTGTCCTAGAAGCCAATCCTGGCTGATACATACCTTTCTCTAGGGCATGTTTTGTACTTGATGGGCAGTCTTTAAAATCAATCATGTCATATGTATCTATGATTTATCCTAAAAATTAACAAAGATAATTTTATATATTTTCAAAATATTGAGAATTTGAAATATACATTATTAGTAGTTAATTTTTAAATACTCTTGATCGAAGGATCGTCACGAAAGACAGTGATCAATCCATTCAAGATCAGTGCACGGATCACCTCCCTTTAGGACAGATGAGTCTCAAGTCTGCGGTGTAGAGACATCAGGGTGAGAGTGTGGGTGGTTGTTAGAGAACAACTTGCACTGAGCATGACCAATATAAAAAAAATACTTGGATGTCTACTCACTCGTCAGTGGTTTTCTTGATGCTGCAGTGGTATGACTGGTCCTTTAACCTACAATGTGTTGGCTATTCATGTTGGGAAATATGTCCCAAAAAGCCAATCATCAAGCTGTTGATGGTTGAGCAACCAAGTATTGTAATTGATTTGTTAATAAATAAAATATATTTAGTATTTTCATCATAAGCTTTCATCTTCTAATGAACTCCATTGTTATGATGAAGTCCTTAGGACTATTTAGATTCGATAAAGAGAGGATTTATCGATTAGTCCTTAAAACTATTCACGACCAAATGATAGGCTGTTAATAAGGACAACAGCTTCTATCGAGCATAGGTCGCTGTAGGCCATATGGGTTGGTTGTCCTCTTAACCAAGGAGTGTGGAGACACTGATATGGCCTACAGGTGAGATATAAGGGTACATCATCATTGAACGTGACCAACTCCAGAGTATTCTGCTGTCGAGAATGTCTCTGATGGGATATAGGTATAAGTGTCCCTTAGACTTGAGATCGCCTCAGTGACTTGCAAGCAACTCACTGTGCTTTGGTACTGGACTAACTGAATTTCTAATTCAGGGATGGAAGGCTTCTGGGCACAGTCAAGTACTTGCGAAGTCAGAGTGTGATCGAGATGGGATTGACCACTCCAAGAGTTGGAGAAGAATGAGTCGCTGTATTTCAATTTAGCAAAACCTTGGCCAGGGTAATCCATCAGATGGATTTGATATTTTGAAATACAATATGGACAACCTGATCAGAGTTGACAGTTAAACTCTGGGGTGTCCTATGATCATTTTGGTCAAGGGGATGAATTATATGAAAACTATATCCGCATGGGTTCTAAGGATGTTGTTCTACACATTCGACCTATCCGGTCGTCGGGTACCATTGCTAGATGGTCACTTCGATTGGTATAGGAATTTGTTCCTATGCTACTGATTTAGGTTCAGACCTATGAGGTCACACACATTAGAGTTCATGATCCGATCAGATGGTTGATCAACGATTAAGAATCGTTCTAGGGTTAAATGATCAATACGATTGACATTTAACCCAGTGCAAGTGTTGCAGGAGGATCTATTAGCAATTTGATTGCTGATTGGCTTAATTTGATTAAGCCAATGGGCTGAGATTAAGTCTAATTAAATATGATTTAATTAGATTTGATTTGGGCTTGATTGGATCAAGTCTAATTGGTTTATTGGATAAGCCAAGTGCAAGGAAAAACTAGTCCTAGTTCAACTAGGACTTGGGTCAATCTAATTTCTAATTTGATTAGAAAATTAAATCAAATTTAAATATAATTTAATCTGATTAAATTAGGTTTTTAATTGGATTAAGACCTATTTTAATTGGGTTGATATAATTTTGATTTGATTTGGTTTGGGAAACCAAATTAAAACAAGTCATAAGACAGAATCCTAGTAAGACTAGGATTCCACCTTGCGCCACATAAGCCTTCTCCACGCCCTCTCTCTTATTCAACGCCAATCTCCACTTATTTTGTGCAACAAAAGCCCTCTCCCAGATCTCTCCCATGTTCACAAAAGGTCTCCTCTCTTCTTTCTTACATGGAAGGTGGTTTGGATCAAATCTAAAAGGAATAAGTTTGGATTTCGAATTCTATGAGATAGAGTTTTAGAAATCCAAAACTCTTTCAATTTTGCACCGAATTTATCCAAATTTTTTTTAAAATTTTCATGGATTTTAGGGTATACATTGTGCACCATTTTCTAATGATCCATACATGAAAATATGAAGGAGGTGCTCAAGAGTTGGGCATCCCTTAACTTGCCATGTTTGGATAAGCCTTGACTAGGTGTTTGACCTAGACAAGGACTCTATCATATCTCTCTATATAAGATGAGTTTCTTCATGATATTTTAGGAGAAGTCAAATATTTGAGAGACCTTTGTTCCTTCCAAAAATTAGAGAGAAATATTTTTGGGTCGTGGAGATATAAAAGATGCAAGTTTGGGTGTCTAGAGAGAAAAATGTGAAGAAGAAGAGGGTCTTCTTCTAGGGTTTTTATTTTCATATCTTTCCTCCCTCCATCTTGAGTTTTCTAAGAGCGTCTCAGATCTAAAACTCCTCCTTCTACTTTTCATCTTTGAAAGAGTCCAAATCAAGAAGAAGGAGGCACCTGATCAACCATCAAAGAAGGATCAGCGCAGTACTAGCATACTGTGCTGATTTTCTAAAGCAGGACTTCTGATCGAGATTCATGGGCTGGTGTGGATGACTCCTAGAGGCTGGATGCATGTACGGCTTGCAACATCATTCTCAAGCCCAGATCAACAAGGTTAGAACGTCTAACTTGCAAGGTAATAGATCTGATCTATTGTTTAATACATACATTAGATGTAGTATAGAAACATGTTGATATGATCAACATGTAGTTCATGCTATATTTATATATTTTAATTTCTGATTTAATACTATATAATAATCATGTAATAATATCTTAGATCTAGGGATTTTTTTATTTTAGAAAATAAATTTTGATTTATTTTAGTCTTCCGCTGTATGATCTTGAAAAAGTTTAAAGATCTAACCCTGAAACCCTAGATAAGGTTCCAACAATTGGTATCAGAGCCTAGGTTCTTTATTACATGATTATTTATACATGCTTAGATTATTTTTTATATTATATCTAATTTATAATCTGATTATTAAATCTAAAATTAAAATTTTAGATCAATCACAAACTGCAAGGTTGTCCTGCTGTAAGGTTTACCCCTTACAGTGCAAAGGTTGTCCTAGTTTGTGTAGATCTATCTTTAATCATAAATTTGTTAGATATGATCTAGATTAAATTTATGATTTATTAGATTTTAAAGATGTTTAAATCTGAAATAAAATCTCTTTGTTAATAATTTTTGTGCAAAGAAATTGTTTAAAGTTGAAATTGTTTCAATTACATGAACCTGTTTAGATTAGATCTAAAGTAGTTTCATGTTTATTTCACTTGCATCTTGATTATGAATCAAACATACAATATGGTTGGTAGAATTATATTGTAAAATTATTTTACAAATATGAAAATTATTTTTTGAAAAGCCAAACCCAACCCTCAGCCCAAAACTTAATTAAGAATTAAGAAGTTGTTTGAATAGGTTCTAGGATTGTGAATTGAAGAACCTAAGACACAAACCATAACACATTGGGTTAATGGGTTAGCGGGAATTAGGTCCATTAATTCGGTTAGACCTATGGTTAGATTGAAGATAGACTTAATTAGAGAATTGACTAAATCTAATCAATTGTTGTCTTAGATTAGGTCAAGGATTCTCTAGATCAATTACAATAGTTGTAATTGGTCAAGTCCATGTCTTTAACGAGAACCAAATGGACTTGATTCTTGGCTAAGCGGTCTAGCACGAACTGTTAGGTTGATCTAATCGAAACTAATTAAACCAGTTGGTGTCTAAGGTAAACCAGACCGGTGGTTTTTAATTGGGAGCCCGCTTACTTGGCCATTTCTGATGGTGTCTAAGGCAAGCTTTGGCAGACCCTCCCGCTAATCGAACTTACCTGGCCTCTTGGTGAAATTATGTTTTGATCGGATCACTTGACTATTCAAACTGACCCATGTCAGCTAGGTAAATCAGTGTGACTGATTTAGGTGCTCCTAGACCAGCCCTGATCTTTCTTAAGCTGACTTGGTGAAGCCAGTGGGAGGATCATGATAAGCTGGTTCATCTGACTTCATCCTCTATATTATTTAAATCCTCTAAAATTATTAGGTCCTTAAAATGATAAAGTTATGGAGATAACTGAAAAATAGCCTCCCATTAAGGTGTTTGATAATGAGTCCATTAACTCAATAATCATTACAGACCCAAAGGCCTGGTGCTTTGACTAATGAAATTATCACTCATCATATGACGACTTGGAAGTGTCTCTCTAATGGTGGTTAGGTGAGCCAACCAAAGTTGGGCTTAATCATTCGTTGGTTAGATACACCATGTATGATCATGTTAATGGTTGGACCTAACTGGATCCTTACAGTGGAGGCCAAAGCCTACTGATTAGGTTTCTGGGGCAAAATTAAAATTACTAGAAATTGTTTAGAGAATCAATTGGTTATGAACCTACCCCTAGATGTACATGGGTTGGCCAACCAAAGTTGGGCTTGTGTGTAGTCTAAGTGGATTCTAGTACCCGCTAAGGAATTAGGGTAATTCCTCGAATTGGAGGTAGAGGCTACCAATTCGAATAAAATAGTGGGAGAAACCTTTTGATTAAAGTCCAAATCTTTAGGTTTAATGAATCAATTACTAATTAGGTTATGGTTCTCTTTTGTGCAGATATGGCCACTTCTCTATCGCTCCGATCATTGTTGGACAATGATAAGTTGGTGGGATCCAATTTCGGTAGCTGGTACCGAAAGTTGAAGATAGTCCTGGAGCATGAATGGATCCTATATGTGATAATGGATCTCGCACCTGAGGAGCCAGCTGTCAATGCACGTGGAACAGTCAGAGACACTTACCAGAAGTGGCTCAGTGATCGGACCATGGTGCGCTGTATCATGCTGGCTGCTATGAGCGACGAGTTCAGTCATAGATTCAAGATGGCTCAGCTAAAGGACATGCTTCAAGTGTTGGAGGATGCCTTTGGCACACCCGATGACGTGGAGAGGCACAAGACTAGTTGTGCCATCTTCAACGCCAAAATGCGAGATGGTGCCTCTGTCACTGATCATGTATTGTACATGATCGAGCTGATGGAATGATTGAGCAAGCTCGGCTTTTCCTTGCATGAGCAGCTTGGGAAAGATGCAATACTGAACTCGCTGCCCAAGTCTTATCTCCCATTCCTCACTCATTATAGAATGACAAAGCCTGAAGTAAACTACCACGGATTACTGGGGTTACTTCAGAACTTTGAGAAAGATCACCAACTCCATAAGGAGTCGGTGAACTTAGTGGGAGGTTCGTCTTCTAGTTCTCGACCCTTTAAGAAAGGGAAGAAGAACAAGAAGAAGAAAGTGAAGAAGGTGCAAGTTCAGGCTGGGACATCTGTGCAGTGTCAGACCAAAAAGATCAAACCCGATAAGAGTCAAGCTGAATGCTTCTTTTGCAAGAAGCGGGGGCCCTGGAAGAGGAACTGTCCCCAGCACATTGCCTCCCTAGACCCGAACAGGCAGAGAAAGCAGCAAGTTGTTGCTGGGCAAGGTATTTATATAATAACTCCTTGCAATTTCTCTATTTGTGATATAACTGACTGGGTATTGGATACCGGTAGCCCTTACCATATTTGCAATTCGTTGCAGGGGTTGCAGGTCAGTAGGAGATTCGAGCAAGGTGAGAGGTTCGGGAACGTTGGAGATGGAAGACCAGTTTCAGTTCTAGCATTAGGAATCTTGAAACTTGTATTTGAATCCCATATCGTTGTTCTTAATGATTGTCATTTCTGTCCCAGTTTCTTTTTAAATATCATTTCTGTAGGCCTTCTGGCCAAAAATGATTGTGAAATTTCAATAAAAAAATAAATTTATAATATCATTGAGAATGGTGTTACTATTTTTTGTGGACATTTGAACAATGATGTGTATATGTTATCACAACCTGTTAATGTAGTCTATTCAACTGGCAAGCACCCTAGATTAGATAGTGTGTCAGATATCTACTTATGGCACTGTAGGCTAGGTCATATAAACAAGAACAGAATAAACAGGTTGACTCAAGAGGGAATCCTCGAAGTTAGTGATTGTGAATCACTTCCAACCTGTGAGTCCTGTCTTCTTGGTAAAATGACCAAGTCACCTTTTACTGGAAAAGGTGAGAGAGCTACTGAGCTCTTGGGCCTAGTACATACTGATGTATGCGGGCCCATGAGCACCAGTGCTAGAGGTGGATATTTCTACTTCATAACTTTCACGGATGACCTATCCCGATATGGATATGTCTATCTGATGAAACATAAGTCGGATTCATTTGAAATGTTCAAACGATTCTGAAGTGAAGTAAAAAAATAAACTAGGAAGAGTATTAAAACTCTTCGATCTGATCGAGGAGGAGAATACCTTTCTAGTGAATTTGTCACATATCTAGGAGAGAATGGGATTCTCTCCCAATGGACTCCTCCAGGAACACTATAGCATAATGGTGTGTCTGAAAGGAGGAATCGGACTCTGTTAGACATGGTCCGATCCATGATGGATTTTGCTAGCTTGCCGATATCCTTCTGGGGATATGTACTCGAATCAGCCTGTTATCTGTTAAATAGGGTTCCAAGTAAGTCTGTAATTAAGACTCCATATGAGATATGGACGGGACGTAAGCCAGTACTTTCACACCTTAGGGTTTGGGGGTGCCCGGCCTATGTCAAACGATTTGTCACAAACAAACTTGGACCTAGGTCTGACAAATGCTCATTCATAGGGTACCCCAAAGAGACAAAAGGATATTTTTTCTACCATGCTGATGAACAAAAGGTGTTCGTCAGCCTTAAGGCAATCTTTTTAGAAAAGGAGTTCCTTGGTGAAGGAACCGTTGCCTCTAAGATTGAACTTGATGAAGTTCAACAGGTAGAAGGACCGACACCAATAGCTGAACCTGAGTCTAATATGATTAGATCATATCTGGAGCCCAATGTACCTGCACCATTAAGGTGATCTGGTAGAGTACCGCATCCACCGGACAGATACTATGGTTTCTTGGTCCGGAACGGTGATCCCATCGAACTTGATGAGAATAATGAGGATCCGATCACCTATATGGATGCAATGCAGAGACCTGATTCTGAGAAATGGCTTGAAGCCATGAAATTCAAAATGGAGTCCATGAAGGTCAACGATGTATGGACATTGGTTGACCCACCTGAAGGGGTTAAACCCATTGGGTGTAAATGGGTCTTCAAAAGAAAGAGGGGAACAGACGGAAAGGTGGAGACCTATAAAGCCCGTCTGGTAGCCAAGGGGTATCGTCAACATTATGGTATTGACTATGACGAGACGTTTTCCCCTGTGGCAATGCTCAAATCTATTCGGATAATGCTTGCAATAGCTGCCCATTTAGATTATGAGATCTGGCAGATGGATGTAAAGACAGCTTTCCTGAATGGAGAGCTAACCGAAGAGGTGTATATGATACAACCTGAGGGGTTTACATCTACAGATGAGTCCAAGGTGTGCAAGCTTTAGAGATCCATTTATGGATTGAAGCAAGCTTCTCGGAGTTGGAACATGCATTTTGATAAGGTGATCAAAACGTATGGCTTCATTAAGAATGGAGAAGAGCCCTGCATCTATAAATGGGCAAATGGTCCAGTTGTGGTATTCCTTATCTTGTACGTGGATGACATTCTCTTAATCGAGAATGACATCCCCGCACTACAGGGAATAAATGTTTGGTTGTCATCACAGTTCTCCATGAGGGACTTGGGTGAAGCATCCTACATCATAGGGATGAAGATCTATAGGGATAGATCTAAAAAGATGCTTGGGTTATCCCAATCCATGTACATAGACACTGTGCTGAAGAGGTTCAGCATGGAGAATTCCAAGAAGGGCTATCTACCGATAGGCCAAAAAATTTCTCTCTCTAAGAACGATTGTCCGACAACTCCTGAAGAGAGAGAGCGTATGACTAGAGTCCTATATGCTTCAGCCGTGGGATCTATCATGTACGCCATGACATGTACAAGACCAGATGTGGCATACTCACTAAGAGTAGTGAGTAGATACCAATCTGATCCTGGAGAAAACTACTGGAAAGTGGTTAAAGCCATCCTTAAGTATTTGAGAAATACTAAGGACCAATGGTTGGTTTATGGCGAGTCAGATCTGAAACTTGTGGGGTTCACAGACTCCAGCTTCCAATCTGACCATGATGATAGCAGGAGTGTGTCGGGTTATATCTTTACTCTGAATGGTGGAGCCATCTGCTGGAAGAGTTCCAAGCAGCATACTGTGGCAGACTCTGTTTGTGAAGCAGAGTACATCGCAGCATCAGATGCTGCGAAGGAAGCTGTGTGGCTGAGGAAATTCATCAACGAGCTCGGAGTAGCACCCTCCCTCGATGGTCCGATCCTGCTTTACTGCGACAGCACTGGTGCCATAGCTCAGGCGAAGGAACCCAAAGCACATCAGCGGACGAAGCACATCTTGCGCCGCTTCCACCTGGTCTGGGAGATCGTGGATCGAGGTGACGTCGACCTACAGAAGATCGACGGAAAGGAGAACCTAACCGACCCCTTCACTAAAGCCTTGGCAATAAAGGAGTTCGACAACCACAAGTTGAAGATGGGTATTAGATACTGTGCCGAGTGGCTTTAGGACAAGTGGGAGTTGTTGAGAAATGTGTCCCAAAAAGTCAATCGTCAAGCTGTTGACGGTTGAGCAACCAAGTATTGTAATTGATTTGTTAATAAATAAAATATATTTGGCATTTTCATCATAAGCTTTCATCTTCTAATGAACTCCGTTGTTATGATGAAGTCCTTAGGACTATTTAGATTCGATAAAGAGAGGATTTATCGATTAGTCCTTAAAACTGTTCACGACCAAATGATAGGCTGTTAATAAGGACAACAACTTCTATCGAGCATAGGTCGCTGTAGGCCATATGGGTTGGTTGTCCTTTTAACCAAAGAGTGTGGAGACACTGGTATGGCATACAGGTGAGATGTAAGGGTATATCATCATTGAACGTGACCAACTCTAGAGTATTCTGCTGTCGAGAATGTCTCTGATGGGATATAGGTATAAGTGTCCCTTAGACCTGAGATCGCCTCAGTGACTTGCAAGCAACTCACTGTGCTTTGGTACTGGACTAACTGAATTTCTAATTCAGGGACGGAAGGCTTCTGGGCATAGTCAAGTACTTGCAAAGTCAGAGTGTGATCGAGATGTGATTGACCACTCCAAGAGTTGGAGAAGAATGAGTCGTTGTATTTCAATTTAGCAAAATCTTGGCCAAGATAATCCATCAGATGGATTTGATATTTTGAAATACAATGTGGACAACCTGATCAGAGTTGACAGTTAAACTCTGGGGTGTCCTATGATCATTTTGGTCAAGGGGATGAATTATATGAAAACTATATTCGCATGGGTTTTAAGGATGTTGTTCTACACATTCGACCTATCCGGTCGTCGGGTACCATTGCTAGATGGTCACTTCGATTGGTATAGAAATTTATTTCTATGCTACCGGCTTTGGTTCGGACCTATGAGGTTACACACATTAGAGTTCATGATCCGATCAGATGGTTGATCAACGATTAAGAATCGTTCTAGGGTTAAATGATCAATACGATTGACATTTAACCCAGTGCAAGTGTTGCAGGAGGATCTATTAGCAATTCGATTGCTGATTGGCTTAATTTGATTAAGCCAATGGGATGAGATTAAGTCTAATTAAATATAATTTAATTAGATTTGGTTTGGGCTTGATTGGATCAAGTCCAATTGATTTATTGGATAAGCCAAGTGCAAGGAAAAACTAGTCCTAGTTCAACTAGGACTTGGGTCAATCTAATTTCTAATTTGATTAGAAAATTAAATCAGATTTAAATCTAATTTAATCTGATTAAATTAGGTTTTTAATTGGGTTAAGACCTATTTTAATTGGGTTGATCTAATTTTTATTTGATTTAGTTTGGAAAACCAAATTAAAACAAGTCATAAGACAGAATCCTAGTAAGACTAGGATTCCACCTTGCGCCACATAAGCCTTCTCCACGCCCTCTCTCTTATTCAACGCCAATCTCCACTTATTTTGTGTGACAAAAGCCCTCTCCCAGATCTCTCCCATGTTCACAAAAGGTCTCCTCTCTTCTTTCTTACATGGAAGGTGGTTTGGATCAAATCTAAAAAGAATAAGTTTGGATTTCGAATTCTATGAGATAGAGTTTTAGAAATCCAAAACTCTTTCAATTTTGCACCAAATTTATCCATTTTTTTTTTGGAATTTTTGTGGCTTTTAGGGTATACATTGTGCACCCTTTTCTGATAATCCATGTATAAAAATATGAAGGAGGTGCTCAAGAGTTGGGCGTCCCTTAACTTGCCATGTTTGGATAAGCCTTGACTAGGTGTTTGACCTAGACAAGGACACTATCATATCTCTCTATATAAGATAAGTTTCTTCATGAAAGTTTAGAGAAAGTCAGATATTTGAGAGACCTTTGCACCATCCAAAAATCAGAGAGAAATACCTTTGGGTCGTGGAGATATAAAAGATGCAAGTTTAGGTGTCTAAAGAGAAAAATGTGAAGAAGAAGAGGGTCTTCTTCTAGGGTTTTTGTTTACATATCTTTCCTCCCTCCATCTTGAGTTTCCTGAGAGCGTCTCAGATCTGAAACTCCTCTTTCTACTTTCCATCTTTGGAAGAGTCCAAATCAAGAAGAAGGAGGCACCTGATCAACCATCAAAGAAGGATCAGCGCAGTACTAGCATACTGTGCTGATTTCCTGAAGCAGGACTTCTGATCGAGATTCGTGGGCTCGTGTGGATGACTCCTAGAGGCCGGATGCGTGTGCGGCTTGCAACATCATCCTCAAGCCCAGATCAACAAGGTTAGAACGTCTAACTTGCAAGGTAATATATCTGATCTATTGTTTAATACATACATTAGATGTAGTATAGAAACATGTTGATATGATCAACATGTAGTTCATGCTATATTTATATATTTTAATTTTTGATTTAATGCTATATAATAATCATGTAATAGGATCTTAGATCTAGGGATTTTTTGATTTTAAAAAATAAATTTTGATTTATTTTAGTCTTCCACTGTATGATCTTGAAAAAGTTTCAAGATCTAACCCTGAAACCCTAGATAAGGTTCCAACAATTCATAGTGAGACTACTTAGTTTAACTGCATATTCTCTTAGTCACTAGCCATTCGGGTCATTGCTGTGTATGTTGGCTATTGTAGGTTCAGGTTCACTGTTTGAAGTAGGATGCACTTAGATGGAACGACCTTAGTAGAAAAGGAGTAGTCCTATGCAATTCACAAGATTGAGTTCAGGAAACCTCTAGCCAGAGCAATAGTGAATATTGAAAAAGAATTTTCATAGGATTCACAAATGAACTTGAGTCAAGCCAATCTAGCATATGACTGACGATAGGGTTTGACAAGTTCTCCATGACCTCCGTCTAATTGAGACTCACGATAGAAGGATTGTATCACACAATAGCTGCACCTTGGGGTTCATCTTTTCTGTTCTGTTAGGTTACTACTATATACTGCTAGGCATCACTGGTGGATCATGAGAACTCACTAAGATCATTTTCGGATCAACGATCCTTATTGAGGTGAGTTGGAATTGTTCTAGCCCATCGAAAAGAGTTTCAATGATACTGTGATGAAGATGATGGTATGTCTCATTACTAGATAGAATAGAACCTGAGGGATCACACACAAAAGGAGCATAACCTGATCAATAGTTTGGATCATATTCGAATTATCAATCAGATTGATAGTTTGAATTTTATAAATTGCTAATTTGTAATCATTACAATTTTGGCAGCTACTAACTGTTAGTGCAGGGACTTAATTGCAAGTGTTATAATTTTATTGAGACTGATTAAATTATGGATTAAGTTTTAATTTATTTAAATTAAATTAAATTTAATTAGATTTAATTTAATTTAATATTAATTTTACTCAATTATCCAAATCAGATTTGGATTTCAAGCTTGATTGGATCAGGCTTGACAGTCTTTCGAATTTGACTCGATTCAAACTCAATTTGAATCCAATTGAGATCCAATATGACCCAGATGAACCATAATGACTCATAGAGCTCAAGTTTTTCGAGACTCTTTCTCCAGTTTTCATGCTGAGAAGGGGAGGGAGTGTGTGAAAATGCACCCCCTTTGTTTTTGCATGCGTGAAAGGGGAGGGGGCGCCAATAGTTGGTGCCCCACCTTATCTGGGATTTTTTTTCTTTCAGATTTTATTTCTATTTGAATTTAATTCAAAATAGGATCAAATCATATCTAATATGGCATGTAAGGAATTTTTTGTGCAACAAAAATTTGGAAAGGAATTGGCATGCGCTAATTTTTTTATGGGAATCCTTTCTTGCCGCACAATGTCATCTCCATGCCCATCTTATCCTTGATTTTGGTTTGAATGGCTAACATCAAAGGAGATAAGATCTTTTAGGGCATGAGGAAGTGGTTGGGAGGTGAGATTATTGGTTTTGTGTGACAAAAAGAATTTTGGGTGTGAGGTTTTGTGTGAGATGAAGCAAAAGGCTTCTTTAAGACAAAAACATCTCAACGCCCCAACTCTCTCCCTCCTTCCTTACATCTCCAATGCCAAAATCAGATAGAGATCAAATCTAAGAGAGAAAAAGAGAGAGAAGAAGAAAGGTTCTTCTTTCTTTCTTGATGATCTGGTTTAGATCCTGATGGATCTGCTGAAGCAGTTCGCATAGTGATCTTCTTCTTCGAGATCTAGAAGAAGAAATGTAGATCCAAGGCAAAAGAGCGAGATCTGTAAGGTACTAACTGCAGGGTTTCAGGGTGGGAATACACAGTGGAAACATAATGGATTTTAAAATTTTAATAAAAAAAATTTAAATATTAAACTCTTAAACCAGCATCTCTTTGATGATTAACAATCATATATAATAACATAAATTCAAGATTAAACTTAAGTTATAGAAGAATACCTGCAGCGCTTAATCCAAATTTCGGCAGAACCTCCACAAGGCGCCCAAGTGTTCGCCCACCAACAGTGATCCACACAGGGCTATGATCAGGACACCAACTCTTTGAGATGATTCCTCCTCCAAAATTCTCACTCTGAGAATTTTCTTGAATATTAGGACCTCAAGATCCTCTTCCTCTTCTCCTAGCCTTCCTATCCCTACCTTTCTTCTCTCCTTATCTTCCTTAATTCTCTTCCTAGACTTTTATCCTAAAATCAGACTTGTCCTTTCTATTTTTGGATTTATTCTAATAAGAGAAGGAAGAGACTAATTGGATAATAGGGAGAGGATATTAGAAAGAAAGGAAGAATTAAAAATCTGAATGAATCCAATCCCCCGGCGCACCCCCTTTAAATACTTAGCGATGGGTTGCCTTCGGAAATTTTTCGCACCCCTTCCACGTGCCATCTAACATCCATCAGAAAATCTCATACCTCCTAATAAATTTTCATACCCATCTAAAAGTTTTTGACACATGGAAATCATCAAAAAAAATCCAAGAGATGCTTCATGCAGAAGGACTCTTCGAAATATTTTTCTCGATGATTCTCCGATGAGTCGCGTAGCTTCCCATGGCATAATTTTTTTCCATCACCCATCAATATAATTTTATCCATCAAATAGCCAAAAATCAAGGCACTAATATAAGAATGTCATGAAAAAAAATTCATATTAAGAAGTGGCATGACAAATGGGTTAGAGTCCTTCACAAGTTGGACTCTTGGTCAGGCGCATGGATTAGGCTGACAGGATTTCCAACTTCAACGAATTTCCACGATTAAAATAGAAGGAATTTTAACTTCAAAAAACTTATTCACACTCAAAATAAAGATAAAATTATATAAAAATTTATTTCATCATGAAACATAGGATAAGATCAAGGATGAGGCATCCCATCTCATGGGATGCAAAAGCTGTTTCTGCACACAAAAACAGCACCCACGCACAAGAAAAATTCTTGACTTATGGAAACTTAGTTTCCTGGCTCTAAATTTTTAGTACATATAGCCAAGGGCTGAGCCAACTCAAACCTAAAATTGATTTAAATTAATTTTGATTTAATTATCCCAATCTGGAATTAATTTTAAACCCGATTCAAAATAAGGAGCTAGTTTTTTGCAACATGTGCTAGCATGTCAATTTTGCAAACATGATCTAACACAATTAGACCCCTGATCAATACCCTTTGGGTGTGACCCATTGGGTTCTATATCTAGCTAGTAAAAGGTCTGAGTTTAAGTCGATTTGATTTGATTAGAATTTAATCTAACCGATCTAGATCCAATAGAGCTAACCCGATTTCAGCAATTAGAACTCTTTCTAATTGGTGATTGAATTAAACTCTTTAATTTGATCAAACCTATAAGATAAGATTGATGTCTAGCAATGTATCATGTCTACCTAGAAGATATAAATTTTTTTATAGAAATATCAAAAATACCCTTCAGTGAAAAGTTACCGTACAATTTGATCCTGCGATCTCCATACACCCCGAATATGACTCTGGATATGGAATGATGTCAAATCCAATATCATACTCATATTTCTCTCAATCTTATATGATGATTCAATTAATAAAATATTAGAAACTTTTTCTAATTTTTATTCTTCTTTGATCAAAGGCTTCCTAAATCATCAATCGATCAGAACAAGTAGGATGCGATTTCCTCTTACCAGGAGTGATCGATTCCATGTTGACCTACTCACAACCTCCATACACATTCTACCATATCTAGAATACCCCGTACATGACTAAGTCATGAATGAGTATGAACCAAAAAATATGGATTCATGTATACAAGGTTCTATGGTAGTCTCAGGTCAAAGGATTACATGCACAACTCCCACTATAAGAAAACATCTCTTGACAGGTAAGTAAATTCCATAAGATGTTTCTTAAGTCGGATCAATTCAGTGAACTCATTCTCTAATGAGCACCCACTTCCTTGTATTAGTGTCTCACACAAGTGGCATATGAGATCTGCCACCCTCTCCATCGAGCATACATAGAAAGTGCTAATCTATCTGGAACATTGATCTCCTACTCAATGCTCCTATGACTAGGAATATTCTAAATCAGGATTTTTAAGATTTTAGGTCTCATAGGTATGATCTCATCATAATCCTAAACCCATTTTCTTGATTTATGGAGTTCATCATAATCATTACTAAAGTAAGATGCAGCATATGATGAAAAATACCTTTTATTATTTAAAGAGTCAATACATAAGTCCAGAAGATTACAAGGAAAATTCATCAAAATATGAATTTTGATTGGCTTGTAGGGCATATTCCTTTCAATCTCCCACTTGTACTAAAGCCAATCGCCCTTATATTTTATCCCCATACAATCAAGATGGCGATCGAACTGCCGCTGTGGTAGAGCCTTAGCGAATGGTCTACTATGTTATTCTTTGTTTCTACTCATTCAATGACAACATCTTGTCTTTTGATTATTTTACGAACGAGATGGAAGCGTCTTAGAATGTGCTTGGATTTATGATGAGACCTTGGTTCCTTTACTTAAGCAACTGCTCCAGTATTATCACAGTAAAGTGGTACTGGATTCTTAATCTCAGGAGTGATACCCAACTCAGTGATAAACTTCTTCATCCAGATAGCTTCCTCGACGGCTTCACTTGCAGCTATATATTCTGCCTCAGTGGTTGAGTCAGCTACAGTCTGCTGCTTAAAATTTTTTCAACAAACAGCTCCACCATTAAGAGTAAAGACATACCCTGAAGTGGACTTGCTATCATCAGGGTCTGATTGAAAACTAGAGTCAGAATAACTTTCTAGTTTTAAATCAGATCCTCCATATACCTGAAAAATATCTTTAGTCCTTCTTAGGTATTTAAGAATATTTTTTACTACTTTCCAATGATCCTCTTTTGGATCAGCCTGAAATCTACTAACTATGCCTAAGCCATAGGCAACATCAGGCCTAGTACATAGCATAGCATACATGATCGACCCTACTGTCGAAGTATAGGGAATAGAACTCATTCTATTTCTCTCTTTCGGTGTTTTAGGAGACATCATTTTAGAAAGATGTATGCCTTGACTCATGGGTAGATAACCTCTTTTACTTCCATCCATGCTAAACCTCTTTAGCACTAGGTCTATGTACCTGGATTGGGACAAGCCTAACATCCTATCCTTATAGATCTTTATACCTAGTATATAGGATGCTTCACCCAAATCCTTCACGAAAAACATACTTGATAGCCATGTCTTGATCGATTGTAACATTGGGATATCATTCCCAATAAGAAGTATGTCATCCACATATAAAATTAAGAAGATAATGGCACTCCCACTAGTCTTCTTGGATAGACAAGGTTCATCCACATTTTTGATAAAGCTGAACTCTTTGACTGTAACATCAAATCGGATGTTCCAACTCCTCGAGGCCTGTTTTAATCCATAAATAGATTTTTTAAGCTTGCATACCTAATTTTCTCTCTCTTTTGAGACAAACCCTTCTGGCTGAGACATGTAAACCTCTTTCTCGAGATAACCATTAAGGAAGGCGGTCTTCACATTCATTTGCCAAATCTCATAATCATGGTATACTGCTATTGCAAGCATAATCCGTATAGATTTGAGCATGGCAACAAATGAAAATGTTTCATCATAATCAATATCCTGTTTTTGCCTGAAACCTTTAGCTACTAATCTAGCTTTATAGGTTTCAACTTGGCCATCTGCTCCAATCTTTTTCTTATAGACCCATTTGCATCCAATAGGGGTCATACCCTTTGGTGCATCAACCAAAGTCCACACTTGGTTGGAATACATGGAGTCCATTTCAAATTTCATAGCCTCTAGCCATTTGTTTGAGTCCCTTCTCATGATGGCTTCCGTATAGGTCAAAGGTCCATCATTCTCAATGATGTGGGCTTCATTATTCTCAATAATGAACCCATACCTCATAAGTGCATTCCGCACCCTATCCGACCTTCGAAGAGAAGGTGTACTTTGTGTTTGTACTTCATTAATGGATATTTTTGGTTGAGGATCATCTTGTGCTTGCATTTGTAAGTCTTGAACTTCTCCAAGTTCAATTTTCTTTCCACTACCTCTTTCTAGGATAAACTATTTTTTCATAAAAGTAGCATATTGACTAACAAATACCTTATGTTCAGTAGGATGGTAAAAGAGGTACCCTATACTCTCTTTAGGATAACCTACAAACAAGCATTTATCTGCCTTAGCACTCAGCTTATGTCCAAAATTTCTTTTAACATAAGCTGGATAGCCCCATATCTTAAGAAACTTAAGATTAGGATTCTTTCCTCTCCATATCTCATATGGAGTGCTTGGCACAGATTTTGAAGGTACTCTATTCAGGATACAGACAACAGTTTCTAGGGCATATCTTCAGAAAAAAATTGGCAAATCTGTAAGGCACATCATGGGCTGCACCATATCTAATAAAGTACGATTTCTCCTTTTCGCTACACCATTTAGCTATGGTGTATAAGGAAGGGTCCATTCTGAGAGAATTTTATTTTCTTTAAGATGATCTAAAAGTTCATTGGATAAGTATTCTTCTCCTCGATCAGATCGAAGGATTTTAATATTTTTTTCAGTTTGTTTCTCGGCCATACTTTGATACTCTTTAAATTTATCAAAGGCTTCGGATTTGTGTTTCATAAGATACACATGTCCAAACCTACATAAATCATCAGTGAACGTTATAAAATAAGAGTATCCTCCTCTGGCTTTTATTGTCATAGGATCACATACATCAGTATGTACAAGTCCTAATAACTCACTTATCCCTTCTCCATGTCCACTAAATAGAGTCTTAGTCATTTTTTCCATAAGACATGATTCACAAGTACCTAATGATTCATAATCATAAGGTGTAGGAACCTTATCTAGGGTTTCAGGGTTAGATCTTGAAACTTTTTCAAGATCATACAGCGGAAGACTAAAATAAATCAAAATTTATTTTCTAAAATTAGAAAATCCCTAGATCTAAGATTCTATTACATGATTATTACATAGTATTAAATCAAAAATTAAAATATATAAATATAGCATGAACTACATGTTGATCATATCAACATGTTTCTATACTACATCTAATGTATGTATTAAATAATAGATCAGATCTATTACCTTGCAAGTTAGACGTTCTAACCTTGTTGATTTGGGCTTGAGGATGATGTTGCAAGCCTCACATGCATCCGACCTCTAGGAGTCATCCACACGAGCCCACGAATCTCGATCAGAAGTCCTGCTTCAGGAAATCAGCACAGTATGCTAGTACTGTGCTGATCCTTCTTTGATGGTTGATCAGGTGCCTCCTTCTTCTTGATTTGGACTCTTTCAAAGATGAAAAGTAGAAGGAGGAGTTTCAGATCTGAGATGCTCTGAGGAAACTCAAGATGGAGGGAGGAAAGATATGAAAACAAAAATCCTAGAAGAAGACCCTCTTCTTCTTCACGTTTTTCTCTCTAGACACCCAAATTTGCGTCTTTTATATCTCCACGACCCAAAGGTCTCTCAAATCTCTGACTTCTTCTAAAATTTCATGAAGAAACTCATCTTATATGGAGATATATGATAGAGTCCTTGTCTAGGTCAAACACCTAGTCAAGGCTTATCCAAACATGGCAAGTTAAGCGATGCCCAACTCTTGAGCACCTCCTTCATATTTTCATGCATGGATCACCAGAAAAGGGTGCACAATGTATACCCTAAAAGCTACAAAATTTTAAAAAAAAATTTGGATAAATTCGGTGCAAAATTGAAAGAGTTTTGGATTTCTAAAACTCTATCTCATAGAATTCGAAATCCAAACTTATTCCTTTTAGATTTGATCCAAACCACCTTCCATGTAAGAAAGAAGAGAGGAGACCTTTTGTGAACGTGGGAGAGATCTGGGAGAGGGCTTTTGTCACACAAAATAAGTGGAGATTGGCGTTGAATAAGAGAGAGGGCGTGGAGAAGGATTATGTGGCGCAAGGTGGAATCCTAGTCTTACTAGGATTCTATCTTATGACTTGTTTTAATTTGGTTTCCCAAACCAAATCAAATCAAAATTAGATCAACCCAATTAAAATAGGTCTTAACCCAATTAAGAACCTAATTTAATCAGATTAAATTAGATTTAAATCTGATTTAATTTTTTAATCAAATTAGAAATTAGATTGACCCAAGTCCTAGTTGAACTAGGACTAGTTTTTCCTTGCACTTGGCTTATCCAATAAACCAATTGGACTTGATCCAATCAAGCCCAAACTAAATCTAATTAAATCATATTTAATTAGACTTAATCTCAGCCCATTGGCTTAATCAAATTAAGCCAATCAGCAATCGAATTGCTAATAGATCCTCCGGCAACACTTGCACTGGGTTAAATGTCAATCATATTGATCATTTAACCCTAGAATGATTCTTAATCGTTGATCAACCATCTGATCAGATCATGAACTCTAATGTGTGTGACCTCATAGGTCCGAACCTAAGCCGGTAGTATAGGAATAAATTTCTATACCAATCGAAGTGATCATCTAGCAATGGTACCCGATGACCGGATAGGTCGAATGTGTAGAACAATATCCTTAGAACCCATGCGGATATAGTTTTCATATAATTCATCCCCTTGACCAAAATGATCATAGGACACCCCAAAGTTCAACTGTCAACTCTGATCAGGTTGTCCACATTGTATTTCAAAATATCAAATCCATCTGATGGATTACCCTGGCCAAGGTTTTGCTAAATTGAAATACAGTGACTCATTCTTCTCCAACTCTTGGAGTGGTCAATCCCATCTCGACCACACTCTGACTTCGCAAGTACTTGACTGTGCCCAGAAGCCTTCCGTCCCTGAATTAGAAATTTAGTTAGTCCAGTACCAAAGCACAGTGAGTTGCTTGCAAGTCACTGAGGCGATCTCAGGTCTAAGGGACACTTATACCTATATCCCATCAGAGACATTCTCGACAGCAGAATACTCTGGAGTTGGTCACGTTCAATGATGATGTACCCTTACATCTCACCTGTATGCCATACCAGTATCTCCACACTCCTTGGTTAAGAGGACAACCAACCCATATGGCCTACAGCGACCTATGCTCGATAGAAGCTGTTGTCCTTATTAACAGCCTATCATTTGGTCGTGAACAATTTTAAGGACTAATCGATAAATCCTCTCTTTATCGAATCTAAATAGTCCTAAGGACTTCATCATAACAACGGAGTTCATTAGAAGATGAAAGCTTATGATGAAAATGCCAAATATATTTTATTTATTAACAAATCAATTACAATACTTGGTTGCTCAACCGTCAACAGCTTGACGATTGGCTTTTTGAGACACATTTCCCAACAACTCCCACTTATCCTAAAGCCACTCGGCACAGTATCTAATACCCATCTTCGACTTGTGGTTGTCGAACTCCTTTATTGCCAGGGCTTTAATGAAGGGGTCAGCTAGGTTTTTCTTTCCGTCGATCTTCTGAAGGTCGACGTCACCTCGATCCACGATCTCTCAGACCAGGTGGAAGCGGCGCAAGATGTGCTTCGTCCGCTGATGTGCTTTGGGTTCCTTCACCTGAGCTATGGCACCAGTGCTGTCGCAGTAGAGCAGGACCGGACCATCGAGGGAGGGTGCTACTCCGAGCTCGGTGATGGATTTTTTCAGCCACACAGCTTCCTTCGCGGCATCTGATACTGCGATGTACTCCGCTTCACAAACAGAGTCTGCCACAGTATGCTGCTTGGAACTCTTCCAGCAGATGGCTCCACCGTTCAGAGTAAAGATATAACCCGACACTCTCTTGCTGTCATCATGGTCAGATTGGAAGCTGAAGTCTGTGAACCCCACAAGTTTCAGATCTGACTCGCCATAAACTAACCATTGGTCCTTAGTATTTCTCAAATACTTAAGGATAGCTTTAACCACTTTCCAGTGGTTTTCTCCAGGATCAGATTGGTATCTACTCACTACTCCTAGTGAGTATGCCACATCTGGTCTTGTACATGTCATGGCGTACATGATAGATCCCACGGCTGAAGCATATAGGACTCTACTCATACGCTCTCTCTCTTCAGGAGTTGTCGGACAATCCTTCTTAGAGAGAGAAATTTCTTGGCCTATCGATAGATAGCCCTTCTTGGAATTCTCCATGCTGAACCTCTTCAGCACAATGTCTATGTACATGGACTGGGATAACCCAAGCATCCTTTTAGATCTATCCCTATAGATCTTCATCCCTAGGATGTAGGATGCTTCACCCAAGTCCTTCATGGAGAACTGTGATAACAACCAAACTTTTATTCCCTGTAGTGCGGGGATGTCATTCCCGATTAAGAGAATATCATCCACGTACAAGACAAGGAATACCATAACTGGACTATTTGCCCATTTATAGATGCAGGGCTCTTCTCCATTCTTAATGAAGCCATACATTTTGATCACCTTATCAAAACGCATGTTCCAACTCCGAGAAGCTTGCTTCAGTCCATAAATGGATCTCTGAAGCTTGCACACCTTGGACTCATCTATGGATGTAAACCCCTCAGGTTGTATCATATACACCTCTTCGATCAGCTCTCCATTCAGGAAAGCTATCTTTACATCCATCTGCCAGATCTCATAATCCAGATGGGCAGCTATTGCAAGCATTATCCGAATGGATTTGAGCATTGCCACAGGGGAAAATATCTCGTCATAGTCAATACCATAACGTTGATGATACCCCTTGGCGATCAGACGGGCTTTATAGGTCTCCACCTTTCCGTCTGTGCCCCTCTTCCTTTTGAAGACCCATTTACACCCAATAGGTTTAACCCCTTCAGGTGGATCAACCAATATCCATACATCGTTGACCTTCATGGACTCCATTTTAGATTTCATGGCTTCAAGCCATTTCTCGAAATCAGATCTCTGCATTGCATCCATATAGGTGATTGGATCCTCATTATTCTCATCAAGTTCGATGGGATCACCATCCCGGACCAAGAAACCGTAGTATCTGTCCGGCTGACGCGGTACTCTAATTGTCACGCCCCCGACCCGAGATTGTGAATCGAGGGTCATGGCAATCGCCGCATACTTATAGAATACTTTTTCCATAAGCATGCAAGGCATCTCATCATGATATCTTCACAAATAGTTAAATAAATTTTTTTTTTATTCAATAATCAAACCTTGGTTCAAATAACAAATCAAAACTAAGTGTTCAAAAGAAAGTAACTGTCTGACAAAGTCAATACTAAAAACAAAACTAAAGATCTTGAATCAATTCTGAGAAAAATCTTAAATCAATGAGTTAACTCCATCTCTAATCGCTCTCCCAACCGAAATCCCGCATCATGCTAATTTTCTGGATCTGTAAGAAAAACATAAAACTTATCATGAGCTAAATAGCCCAGTAAGCAGTGTATACCTTTAACTGAATAATCAGGCAAATAATACTATGCATAACAAATCAATATGTAATTTCATGAAATCATATTCATACTATCAATCATATATAAAAGTCAATTCATCATAATTTCCAATTATGCTTTTCTTCTTAAATTCATCAATTTCTTAAATTCTTCTTACCAACCATGACTATGACCACATTATCCCTGTGGCAGGGTCATAATACCACGTATCTGCTTGCGGTGGGCTGCGAATCATCTGGCAGCCAAGTCCTTTGGAACCGCTGGTCTAACTGGCAGTTTTGTCGCTGGTCTATCTGGCGACATGTCGCTGGTCTTACTGGCGACGTAAATTCTCAGGACAGTCAATTGCCAATGTATATGCCCCCATTGGCGGGGTCCTCAACACAGTCAGGTTGTCAATTTCATATTGTCTTCCAATTCATATATTATTTTCAAGAATAATAAAATTAATTGATATTCGAGTCAAATCAATTATAACATTCTCATAATAATTGCTCAGCAAATAACATCATTCAATAAATAATTTTCTATCATAAATAATTCCAACAAATATTTTAATAAATAATTTCAATCACAATCATGCATAAATTTATTTAATTCATAATTTACCAGATAAATTCAGTAAAAGTAATCACTACTTACCTCAAACGTATTCCAATAAATCCACATAATTCTATAAATTTTCTTCCAAAAATTCTGTTCGTAGATCATATCACGATATCCCATGATCAAATATCCACAATCCTATACAGAATCAATTTCAATAATTAGAAAGAATACGAATACCATATTTCAACGGTTTAGATCGAGTCCGATCATCTAATTTTATCTAATCAAAATCTAATTAGGACCTAAATGATCCAAAGTTTGACTGTCAGATCAAATCGGATTCGAAGTGATAGGACCGAGGTTTCTTCATCGATTTCATAAAATCAAGTGGAGAGAGAAAATCAGAGGAGAGAGAATTCATGAGATACAATTCGAATTGATCAGGTGACACAATCCAACATTACGATTGATCCAATATCTCGAGTGGTGAAATCAACATGATCAAATCAAGTCATGACTAGATCGAAATCATGGATGATCAAATCTAAAGATTCATGGTCTGATTAAGGTGGGTGCCAATACGTTGTCTGACAATCATGGATCAGGGTTCTTCATTAGAATCAGATCAGACTTATTAAAAGAAATTTTTTCATTCACTAACCTTTTTTTAGAGAGAGAATCAATCAAGAGAGAAAATATTTTAGAGAGAAAATTCTAGAGAGAGAAAACTCATCTTGAATTCTTCAGACAATATGATTCAACAAATTCTGATCGATCAGATCAAATCATGCTAAAATTATCATGTGGACAATTCAATAAGATCATGAGAAATAAAATCTAAAAATACCTGATCTGATCAAAGTGGATGTCGGTGTACCGTCCGACGATCACGGATCAAAAATCCATCACGAGGATCATTTAAATTCATCATCATTCTTCTCAAAATTCTAGAAATCTTAGGAGAGATAATCTAGAGAGAGAATTCTAGAGAGAGAAAGTAGAGAGAGAAAGTCCAATTCTAGAGAGAGAAAATACTAGTTCAGGCTGAAGAGAGAGAGGGAAGAGAGAGAAACTCTCTTTCTCATATTTTATTATTCATATCATTATTTATTAATTAATTTAATAATTTTTCTTTTCTTTTCTTTTCTTTCTTTTCTTTTTCTTCTTTTTTTTTTCTTTTTTTTCTTCATGGAAGAGAGAGGAGAGAAAATCCTATTTATTATTATTATATTATTATTATTTTATTTTTCTTCTTTCTTTTTTTCTTTTTTTTTTTCTTTTTCTTTTCTTTTTCTTTTCTTTTTTTCTTTTCTTTTCCTTCTTTTCTTTTTCTTTTTCTTTTCCTTCTTCTTCTTCTTCTTCTCCCGCGTCGGAACAGAGGACTCTTGGTCCTCAGGCCTTGAACGGCCGTTCGGGCCGCGACTGCCATGGCGGAGGCCGACAGCCGACGGGCCATCTCCTCCGGTCACGGAGGAAACATGGCCGGCGATCAAATCTGATCGCCGGCGTCGGAGATTCACAGAAAATAAGCCCAAAAAAAACAGGGGTCTTTCCCGACCCAAAAATCGGCGACGTTCATTGCCGACCATCGCGCACAACGCACGGGGGAAAGAGGAATGAAGAGGGGAAAAAGAGAAGAACTTACCTCAGCCTCTTGGGACCTCGTCGGAGAGAAAACACGGCGAGAACCCAACTGTGCCCGCGGCTCTTCTTCGGGAAAATCGGAGAGAAAAAGAGGGGAAAAGAGTCGATGGATCGATTCTAAAGAGAGGGGGTCTTCTTATAGGAACTCCTAGGACTCTGAGGGGTCTTAGGAGTTCGATTCTTGCTCGGATTTAGCCAGAGAAGGAGACTCCTATCGGGAGTCTTCTTCCCGGTTCTGAATTCCTCTGTTTTCTGTTTTTTTTTTTTTCATTTTGGGCTTTGATCTGCTGGGCTGAAACGGGTTTTGGGCTATAACACTACCGGATCGCCTTAATGGTGCAGGTATATTGGGCTCCGGATATGATCTAATCATATCAGACTCAGGTTCAGCTATTGGTGTCGGTCCTTCTACCTGTTGAACTTCATCAAGTTCAATCTTAGAGGCAACGGTTCCTTCACCAAGGAACTCCTTTTCTAAAAAGATTGCCTTAAGGCTAACGAACACCTTTTGTTCATCAGCATGGTAGAAAAAATATCCTTTTGTCTCTTTGGGGTACCCTATGAATGAGCATTTGTCAGACCTAGGTCCAAGTTTGTTTGTGACTAATCGTTTGACATAGGCCGAGCACCCCCAGACCCTAAGGTGTGAAAGTGCTGGCTTACGTCCCGTCCATATCTCATATGGAGTCTTAATTACAGACTTATTTGGAACCCTATTTAACAGATAACAGGCCGATTCGAGTGCATATCCCCAGAAGGATATCGGTAAGCTAGCAAAACCCATCATGGATCGGACCATGTCTAACAGAGTCTGATTCCTCCTTTCAGACACACCATTATGCTGTAGTGTTCCTAGAGGAGTCCATTGGGAGAGAATCCCATTCTCTCCTAGATATGTGAGAAATTCACTAGAAAGGTATTCTCCTCCTCGATCAGATCGAAGAGTTTTAATACTCTTCCCAGTTTGTTTTTCTACTTCACTTCGGAATCGTTTGAACATTTCAAATGAATCCGACTTATGTTTCATCAGATAGACATATCCATATCGGGATAGGTCATCCGTGAAAGTTATGAAGTAGAAATATCCACCTCTAGCACTGATGCTCATGGGCCCGCATACATCAGTATGTACTAGGCCCAAGAGCTCAGTAGCTCTCTCACCTTTTTCAGTAAAAGGTGACTTGGTTATTTATCAAGAAGACAGGACTCACAGGTTGGAAGTGATTCACAATCACTAACTACGAGGATTTCCTCTTGAGTCAACCTATTTATTCTGTTCTTGTTTATATGACCTAGCCTACAGTGCCATAAGTAGATATCTGACACACTATCTAATCTAGGGTGCTTGCCATTTGAATAGACTACATTAATAGGTTGTGATAACATATACACACCATTGTTCAAATGTCCACAAAAAATAGTAACACCATTCTCAATGATATTATAAATTTGTTTCTTTATTGAAATTTCATAATCATTTTTGGCCAGAAGGCCTACAGAAATGACATTTAAAAAGAAACTGGGACAGAAATGACAATCATTAAGAACAACGATATGGATTCAAATACAAGTTTCAAGATTCCTAATGCTAGAACTGAAACTGGTCTTCCATCTCCAACGTTCAGGAACCTCTCGCCTTGCTCGAATCTCCTACTGACCTGCAACCCCTGCAATGAATTGCAAATATGGTAAGGGCTACCGGTATCCAATACCCAGTAAGTTATATCACAAATAGAGAAATTGCAAGGAGTTATCATATAAATACCTTGCCCAGCAACAACTTGCTGCTTTCTCTGCCTGTTCGGGTCTAGGGAGGCAATGTACTGGGGACAGTTCCTCTTTCAGTGCTCCCGCTTCTTGCAAAAGAAGCATTCAGCTTGACTCTTATCGGGTTTGATCTTTTTGGTCTGACACTGCACAGATGTCCCAGCCTGAACTTGCACCTTCTTCACTTTCTTCTTCTTGTTCTTCTTCCCTTTCTTAAAGGGTCGAGAACCAGAAGACGAACCTCCCACTAAGTTCACCGACTCCTTATGGAGTTGGTGATCTTTCTCAAAGTTCTGAAGTAACCCCAGTAATCCGTGGTAGTTTACTTCAGGCTTTGTCATTCTATAATGAGTGAGGAATGGGAAATAAGACTTGGGCAGCGAGTTCAGTATTGCATCTTTCCCAAGCTGCTCATGCAAGGGAAAGCCGAGCTTGCTCAATCGTTCCATCAGCTCGATCATGTACAATACATGATCAGTGACAGAGGCACCATCCCGCATTTTGGCATTGAAGATGGCACAACTAGTCTTGTGCCTCTCAACGTCATCGGGTGTGCCAAAGGCATCCTCCAACACTTGAAGCATGTCCTTTGGCTGAGTCGTCTCGAATCTGCGACTGAACTTGTCGCTCATAGCAGCCAGCATGATACAGCGCACCGTGGTCCGATCACTGAGCCACTTCTAGTAAGTGTCTCTGACTGTTCCACATGCATTGACAGCTGACTCCTCAGGTGCAGGATCCATTATCACATATAGGATCCGTTCATGCTCCAGGACTATCTTCCACTTTCGGTACCAGCTACCGAAGTTGGGTCCCACCAACTTATCATTGTCCAACAATGATCGGAGCGATAGAGAAGTGGCCATATTTGCACAAAGGAGAACCATAACCTAATTAGTAATTGATTCATTAAACCTAAAGATTTGGACTTTAATCAAAAGGTTTCTTCCACTATTTTATTCGAATTAGTAGCCTCTACCTCCAACTCGAGGAATTACCCTAATTCCTTAGCGGGTACTAGAATCCACTTAGACTGCACACAAGCCCAACTTTGGTTGGTCAACCCATGTACATCTAAGGGTAGGTTCATAACCAATTGTTTCTCTAAATAATTTCTAGTAATTTTAATTTTGCCCCAGAAACCTAATCAGTAGGCTTTGGCCTCTACTGTAAGGATCCAGTTAGGTCCAACCATTAACATGATCATACATGGTGTATCTAACCAACGAATGATTAAGCCCAACTTTGGTTGGCTCACCTAACCACCATTAGAGAGACACTTCCAAGTCATCATATGATGAGTGATAATTCCATTAGTCAACAAGCACCAGGCCTTTGGGTCTGTAATGATTATTGAGTTAATGGACTCATTATCAAACACCTTAATGGGAGGCTATGATTCAGTTATCTCCATAACTTTATCATTTTAAGGACCTAATAATTTTAGAGGATTTAAATAATATAGAGGATGAAGTCAGATGAACCAGCTTATCATGATCCTCCCACTGGCTTCACCAAGTCAGCTTAAGGGAGACCAGGGCTGATCTAGGAGCACCTAAATCAGTCACACTGATTTACCTAGCTGACATGGGTCAGCTTGAATAGTCAAGTGATCCGATCAAAACATAATTTCACCAAGAGGCCAGGTAAGTTCGATCAGTGGGAGGGTCTACCAAAGCTTGCCTTAGACACCATCAGAAATGGCCAGGTAAGCGGGCTCCCAATTAAAAACCACCAGTCTGGTTTACCTTAGACACCAACTGGTTTAATTAGTTTTGATTAGATCAACCTAACAGTTCGTGCTAGACCGCTTAGCCAAGAATCAAGTCTATTTGGTTCTCGTTAAAGACATGGACTTGACCAACTACAACTATTGTAATTGATCTAGAGAATCCTTGACCTAATCTAAGACAACAATTGATTAGATTTAGTCAATTCTCTAATTAAGTCCATCTTTAATCTAACCATAGGTCTAACCCAATTAATGGACCTAATTCCCACTAACCCATTAACCCAATGTGTTATGATTTGTGTCTTAGGTTCTTCAATTCACAATCCTAGAACCTAATCAAACAACTTCTTAATTCTTAATTAAGTTTTGAGCTGAGGGTTGGGTTTGGCTTTTCAAAAAATAATTTTCATATATGTAAAATAATTTTATAATATGATTCTACCAACCATATTGCATGTTTGATTCATAATCAAGATACAAGTGAAATAAACATGAAACTACTTTAGATTTAATCTAAACAGGTTCATATAATTGAAACAATTTCAACTTTAAACAATTTCTCCGCAGAAAAATTATTAACAAAGAGATTTTATTTCAAATTTAAACATCTTTTAAATCTAATAAATCATAAATTTAATCTAGATCATATCTAACAAATTTATGATTAAAGATAGATCTACACAAACTAGGACAACCTTTGCACTGTAAGGGGTAAACCTTACAGCAGGACAACCTTGCAGTTTGTGATTGATCTAAAATTTTAATTTTAGATTTAATAATCAGATTATAAATTAGATCTAATCTAAAAAATAATCTAAGTATGTATAAATAATCATGTAATAAAGAACCTAGGCTCTGATACCAATTGTAGGAACCTTATCTAGGGTTTCAGGGTTAGATCTTGAAATTTTTTCAAGATCATACAGCGAAAGACTAAAATATATCAAAATTTATTTTCTAAAATCAGAAAATCCCTAGATCTAAGATCCTATTACATGATTATTACATAGCATTAAATCAGAAATTAAAATATATAAATATAGCATGAACTACATGTTGATCATATCAACATGTTTCTATACTACATCTAATGTATGTATTAAACAATAGATCAGATCTATTACCTTGCAAGTTAGACATTCTAACCTTGTTGATCTGGGCTTGAGGATGATGTTGCAAGCCGCACACATGTCCAGCCTCTAGGAGTCATCCACACGAGCCCACGAATCTCAATCAGAAGTCCTGCTTCAGGAAATCAGCACAGTATGCTAGTACTGCGCTGATCCTTCTTTGATGGTTGATCAGGTGCCTCCTTCTTCTTGATTTGGACTCTTCCAAAGATGGAAAGTAGAAGGAGGAGTTTGAGACCTGAGACGCTCTCAGAAAACTCAAGATGGAGGGAGGAAAGATATGAAAACAAAAACCCTAGAAGAAGACCCTCTTCTTCTTCACATTTTTCTCTCTAGACACCCAAACTTGCATCTTTTATATCTTCACAACCCAAAGGTATTTCTCACTGATTTTTGGATGGCACAAAGGACTCTCAAATCTCTGATTTTCTATAAAATTTTATGAAGAAACTCATCTTATATAGAGAGATATGATAGAGTCCTTGTCTAGATCAAACACCTAGTCAAGGCTTATCCAAACATGGCAAGTTAAGGGACGCCCAACTCTTGAGCACCTCCTTCATATTTTCATATATAGATTACCAGAAAAGGATGCACAATGTATACCCTAAAATCCATAAAAATTTCAAAAAAAATTTGGATAAATTCGGTGCAAAATTGAAAGAGTTTTGGATTTCTAAAACTCTATCTCATAGAATTCGAAATCCAAACTTATTCCTTTTAGATTTGATCCAAACCACCTTCCATGTAAGAAAGAAGAGAGGAGACCTTTTGTGAACGTGGGAGAGATCTGGGAGAGGGCTTTTGTCACACAAAATAAGTGGAGATTGGCGTTGAATAAGAGAGAGGGCGTGGAGAAGGATTATGTGGCGCAAGGTGGAATCCTAGTCTTACTAGGATTCTATCTTATGACTTGTTTTAATTTAGTTTTCCAAACCAAATCAAATCAAAATTAGATCAACCCAATTAAAATAGATTTTAACCCAATTAAAAACCTAATTTAATCAAATTAAATTAGATTTAAATCTGATTTAATTTTCTAATCAAATTAGAAATTAGATTGACCCAAGTCCTACTTGAACTAGGACTAGTTTTTCCTTGCACTTGGCTTATCCAATAAACCAATTGGACTTGATCCAATCAAGTCCAAACTAAATCTAATTAAATTATATTTAATTAGACTTAATCTCAGCATATTGGCTTAATCAAATTAAGCCAATCAGCAATCAAATTGCTAATAGATCTTCCTGCAACACTTGCACTGGGTTAAATGTCAATCGTATTGATCATTTAACCCTAGAACGATTCTTAATCGTTGATCAACCATCTGATCGGATCATGAACTCTAATGTGTGTGACCTCATAGGTCCGAACCTAAGCCGATAGCATAGGAATAAATTTCTATACCCGTCGAAGTGATCATCTAGCAATGGTACCCGACGACCGGATAGGTCGAATGTGTAGAACAACATCCTTAGAACACATGCGGATATAGTTTTCATATAATTCATCCCCTTGACCAAAATGATCATAGGACACCCCAGAGTTCAACTGTCAACTCTGATCAGGTTGTCCACATTGTATTTCAAAATATCAAATCCATCTGATGGATTACCCTGGTCAAGGTTTTGCTAAATTGAAATACAGTGACTCATTCTTCTCCAACTCTTGGAGTGGTCAATCCCATCTCGATCACACTCTAACTTCGCAGGTACTTGACTGTGCCCAGAAGCCTTCCATCCCTGAATTAGAAATTCAGTTAGTCCAGTACCAAAGCACAGTGAGTTGCTTGCAAGTCACTGAGGTGATCTCAGGTCTAAGGGACACATATACCTATATCCCATCAGAGACATTCTCGACAGCAGAATACTCTGGAGTTGGTCACGTTCAATGATGATGTACCCTTACATCTCACCTATATACCATACCAGTGTCTCCACACTCTTTGGTTAAGAAGACAACCAATCCATATGGCCTACAGCGACCTATGCTCGATAGAAGCTGTTGTCCTTATTAACAGCCTATCATTTGGTCGTGAACAGTTTTAAGGACTAATTGATAAATCCTCTCTTTATCGAATCTAAATAGTCCTAAGGACTTCATCATAACAACGGAGTTCATTAGAAGATGAAAGCTTATGATGAAAATGCCCAATATATTTTATTTATTAACAAATCAATTACAATACTTGGTTGGTCAACCGTCAACAGCTTGACGATTGGCTTTTTGGGACACATTTCCCAACATAAGGATCAAAGAACTCTTCTTTATATAACTTGTTAATCCTTGTCTCACTTATATGACCAAGTCAACAATACCAAAGTAAAGTATTATTCAACTCTTCTCTCTTTCGCTTTTTACTTTCATTAATATGAAAAATATTATCATTAGATAGAATTAGAAGACCATTATTAATAACATCATGACAAATAATTTCATTGGAAAAAGAAATTGAGCAACTATTGCTCTTTCTATTTATTTCGTAATCTCGTTGCAATAGTAATGATACAAAAATAATATTTTTAATGATCTTAGGCATATAATAACAGTTTTCTAGCTCTAAGATCTTTCCATAAGGTAACTTTAACATATATGTCCCTACAGCCTCTGCTTGGATTGACTCTCCACCAGCACCGTAGAGCTCGAAGTCACCCTTCTTCAGCACTCTAATATTCTGCAGCCCCTGCAATGACTTGTAGATATGAGAACCGCAGGCGGTATCCAATACCCAAGAGTCTGAATTGGAAGAACTTAGTGATAAAATTGTATATATCTCATACATACCTTTTGATGCATCGCTTGCACCTACCTTTACAGTTGCAAGATATAATTTGTAATTTCTTTTCTAGTGTCCTGCCTTGCTGTAGTGAAAGCAGGTACCCTGTCCGGAGACTTTCTTTTCCTTCTTCATCTTGCCATCCTTAGGATTCAGTGCTTTCTTTGAACCCTTAAAATCTGACTTCTTCTTTGAGGTTTTACCCACAAGAAGAAGTGAAGCCTTTTCTTTCTTAATATGGTTCTCAGCTATCTTGAGCATATTTAACAGCTCAGACAAGGAGGTATTCAGTTTGTTCATATGATAGTTCACAACAAATAGAATGAATGACTTAGGGAGAGATTGCAGGATCAATTACTGACTTAATTCTCCATCCATCACAAAATCAAGTTGACCCAATCTAGTGATCAGATCAATGACCTTCAGGACATGGTCTTGTACGGATGATCCCTCAGTCATTCTAGCATAGAATAACTACTTAGATATCTCATATCTAGCAGTTCTACTCTATTCTCCATACAACTCTTTAAGATTGAGGAGTATGGATTGAGTATCCATGCTCTTATGCTGTCTCTGTAACTCATTGCTCATAGAAGCCAGTATGATGCACTTGACAGTCAAACTATCATTCTTTCATATCCTGTATGTGGATACCTCCTCTTCTATGACATCAACCCCAACCTCTTGTGGTTTAGTGATGTCAAGAATATAGGAGAGCTTCTCCTGAGTGAGTATGATTTTTAAATTCTTCAACCAGTCCACATAATTGAGACCAGTCAACTTGTTAGAATCTAAAATTCCTCGTAATAATAGTGAAGATACCATTTGTAGAATTTAATCTACAATAATTAAAGAATATTACATAAGCAAATAATTCATATTGACTCATACAATTAAATAAGGTCTTTAGATTTAATTGTGCCTCCCACTATTTTATCGAACATCATAACCCTCTACTATGATGAATGAGACATATTCAATATTTATCTTAGTGGGATTAAGACCTTAATTCCTCATAATGATCTTGTGTTAACACAACAAATTCTTATGAGTTCATAGGTAGGAAACTCTTTTCAATTGCATCTCATATAATTTTTAATATTATATCTTGGCCTCTAAAATATTATTAGCCTTGTGTTAACACAACAAACTATAATATTTTAGTTAAGTTATACCCTTCATTTCAATACAATCAAATTCTAATATAACTGCCCTTGTGTTAACCCTACAAAGCAGTATATTCAAAATTGCCGTAAGCATCTTCTATGCACCAGAATTATGTTATATCAATCTTTATGACAAGCCTCATGTTAACATAACAAACTAGCCATAGTTCATGATGTAACATTAACCTAGCATGAAGGAAGGCCCTTAATAATATTTTCAACATTAGGATTTTTCAATATCAAGATCGCTTAATCAAATTGGTTAGGTAAGTAAGGTGGGGGTCCCCCGTTGCTTTTCTTAGATATCAAAAAATTGGTCAGGTCAGACAACGGAACCAATTAACAAATCACTTATAGCACTTTTCTAGACACCAATTGATCAATTGATCAAGAATTGGTTAACCCATAGTTGCATATAACTACCACTTAATATAATTTTTTAATGAGGGCTTTTATTTGGTCTCATGCACATTCTAACTACATAATACCCACTTATGTATCAATCTTAAAACTTTCTATATGTGCAAGTATAACATATGGATATTCATCATCCTAGGACAACCTTGCAGCATAACCCCGTTATGCTAGGACAATCTTATGTCAAGATGATGAAGTGGTGAATGATATATGCATTATTTCATATCATCATATGAAAGCATAAATTATTTTATAGTATAAATTATACTATGGATCACATAAATATTATGTATATATGATAGAACCAAACAAGGCCGGCTCTGATACCACTGTAGGGTTTCAGGGTGGGCATGCACAGTGGAAACATAATGGATTTTAAAATTTTAATAAAAAAATTTTAAATATTAAATCCTTAAACCAGCATCTCCTTGATGATTAACAATCATATATAACATAAATTCAAGATTAAATTTAAGTTATAGAAGAATACCTGCAGTGCTTAATCCAAATTTCGATAGAACCTCCACCAGGCACCCAAGTGTTCGCCCACCAACGGTGATCCACACAGGGCTATGATCAAGATACCAACTCTTTGAGATGATTCCTCCTATAAAATTTTTACTCTTAGAATTTTCTTGAACATCAGGACCTCAAGATCCTCTTCCTCTTCTCCTAGCCTTTCTATCCCTACCTTTCTTCTCTCCTTGTCTTCCTTAATTCTCTTCCTAGACTTTTGTCCTAAAATCAGATTTGTCCTTTCTATTTTTGGATTTATTATAATAAGAGAAGGAAGAGACTAATTGGATAATAGAGAGAGGATGTTAGAAAGAAAGGAGAAATTAGAAATCTGAATGAATCCAATCCCCCGGCGCACCCCCTTTAAATACATAGCGATGGGTTGCCTTCGAGAATTTTTCGCACCCCTTTCACGTGCCATCTCGCATCCATCAGAAAATCTCATATCTCCTGATGAATTTTCATACCCATCTGAAAGTTTTTGACACATGGCAATCATAAAAAAAAAATCCAAGAGATGCTTCATGCAGAAGGACTCTTCGAAATATTTTTCTCAATGATTCTCCTATGAGTCGCGCAGCTTCCCATGGCATAATTTTTTTCCACCACCCATCAATGTAATTTTATCTATAAAATGGCCAAACATCAAGGCACTAATATGAGAATGTCGTGGTAAAAAATTCAGATTAAGAAGTGGTGTGACAAATGGGTTAGAGTCCTTCACAAGTTGGACTCTTGGTCAGGTGCATGGATCAGGCTGACAGGATTTCCAACTTCAACGAATTTCCATGATTAAACTAGAATGAATTTTAACTTAAAAAAAATTACTCACACTCAAAATAAAGCTAATAATTGTACAAAAATTTATTTCATCATGAAACATAGGATAAGATTGACGATGAGGCATCCCATCTCATGGGATGCAAAAGCTGTTTCTGCATACAAAAACAGCACCCACGCACAAGAAAAATTCTTGACTCATAGAGACTTAGTTTCCTGACTCTAAATTTTTAGTAAATATAGCCAAGGGCTGAGCCAACTCAAACCCAAAATTTATTTGAATTAATTTGGCTTTAATTAGCCCAATCTGAAATCAATTTTAAACTCGATTCAAAACAAGGAGCTAGTTTTTTGCAACATGTGCAAGCATGTCAATTTTGCAAACATAATCTAATCCAATTAGACCCCTGATCAATACCCTTTGTGTGTGACCCATTTGGTTCCACATCTAGCTAGCAATAGGTTTGAGTTTAAGTCAATTTGATTTGATTAGAATTTAATCTAATCGATCTAGATCCAATCGAGCTAACCCGATTTCAGCAATTAGAACTCTTTCTAATTGGTGATTGAATTAAACTCTTTAATTTGATCAAACTTATAAGACAAGATTGACGTCTAGCAATATATCATGTCTACCTAAAAGATATAAATTTTTTTATGGAAATACCAAAAATATCCTTCAGTGAAAAGTTACCGTGCAATTTGATCCTACAATCTCCCTACACCCCGAATATGACTCTGGATATGGAATGATGTCAAATCCAATATCATACTCATATTTCTCTCAATCTTATATGATGATTCAATTAATAAAATATTAAAAACTCTTTCTAATTTTTATTCTGCTTTGATGAAAGGCTTCCTGAATCATCAATCGATCAGAACAAGTAGGATGCAATTTTCTCTTACCAAGAGTAATTAATTCTATGTTGACCTACTCACAATCTCCATACACATTCTACCATATCTAAAATACCCCATACATGACTAAGTCATGAATGAGTATGAACCAAAAAATATGGATTCATGTATATAAGGTTCTATGGTAGTCTCAGGTCAAAGGATTACATGCACAACTCCCACTATAAGAAAACATCTCTTGAGAGGTAAATAAATTTCATAAGATATTTTTTAAGTCGGATCAATTCAGTGAACTCATTCTCTAGTGAGCACCCACTTCCTTATATTAGTATCTCACACAAGTGGCATATGAGATCTGCCACCCTCTCCATCGAGCATACATAGAAAGTGCTAATCTATCTGGAACATTGATCTCCTACTCAATGCTCCTATGACTAGAAATATTCTAAATCAGGATTTTTAGGATTTTAGGTCTCATAGATATGATCTCATCATAATCCTAAACCTATTTTTTTGATTTATGGAGTTCATCATAATCATTACTAAAGTAAGATGCAGCATATGATGAAAAATATCTTTTATTATTTAAAGAGTCAATACATAAGTCTGGAAGATTACAAGGAAAATCTATCAAAATATGAATTTCGATTGGCTTGTAGGGTATATTCCTTTCAATCTTCCACTTGCACTAAAGCCAACCATCCTTATATTTTATCCCCATACAATCAAGATGGCAATCGAACTACCGCTGTGGTAGAGCCTTAATGAATGGGTCTACTATGTTATTCTTTGTTTCTACTCATTCAATAACAACATCTTGTCTTTCGATTATTTCATGAACGAGATGGAAGCATCTTAGAATGTGCTTGGATTTATGATGAGATCTTGGTTCTTTGCTTGAGCAACTGCTCCAGTATTATCACAGTAAAGTGGTACTAAATTCTTAATCTCAAGAACGATACCCAACTCAGTGATGAACTTCTTCATTTAGACAGCTTCTTTGACGGCTTCACTTGCAGCTATATATTCTGCCTCAGTGGTTGAGTCAGCTACAGTCTGCTGCTTGCAATTTTTTCAACTAACAGCTCCACCATTAAGAGTAAAGACATACCCTAAAGTGGACTTGCTATCATCAGGATCTGATTGAAAACTAGAGTTAGAATAACTTTCTAGTTTTAAATTAGATCCTCCATATACCAAAAAAATATCTTTAGTCCTTCTTAAGTACTTAAGAATATTTTTTACTACTTTTCAATGATCCTCTCTTGGATCAGCCTGAAATCTACTAACTATGCCTAAGCCATAGGCAACATCAGGCCTAGTACATAGCATAGCATACATGATCGACCCTACTGCCAAAGCATAGGAAATAGAACTCATTCTATTTCTCTCTTCTAGTGTTTTAGGAGACATCATTTTAGAAAGATGTATGCCATGACTCATGGGTAAATAACCTCTTTTACTTCCATCCACGCTAAACCTCTTTAGCACTAGGTCTATGTACCTAGATTGGGACAAGCCTAACATCCTCTTAGATCTATCCCTATAGATCTTTATACCTAGTATATAGGATGCTTCACCCAAATCCTTCATGGAAAACTTACTTGATAGCCATGTCTTGACTGATTGTAACATTGGGATATCATTCCCAATAAGAAGTATGTCATCCACATATAAAACTAAGAAGACAATGGCACTCCCACTTATCTTCTTGTATAGACAAGGTTCAACCACATTTTTGATAAAGCTGAACTCTTTGACTGTAACATCAAATCGGATGTTTCAACTCCTCGAGGCCTGTTTTAATCCATAAATAGATTTTTTAAGCTTGCATACCTGATTTTCTCTCTCTTTTGAGACAAACCCTTCTGGCTGAGACATGTAAACCTCTTTCTCAAGATAACCATTAAGGAAGGCGGTCTTCACATCCATTTTCCAAATCTCATAATCATGGTATGCTGCTATTGCAAGCATAATCTGTATAGATTTGAGCATGGCAACAGATGAAAATGTTTCATCATAATCAATACCCTATTTTTGCCTGAAATCTTTAGATACTAATCTAGCTTTATAGGTTTCAACTTGGCCATCCGCTCCAATCTTTTTCTTATAGACCCATTTGCATTCAATAGGGGTCATACCCTTTGGTGCATCAACCAAAGTCCACACTTGGTTGGACTACATGGAGTCCATTTCGAATTTCATAGCCTCTAGCCATTTGTTTGAGTCTCTTCTCATGATGGCTTCCGTATAGGTCAAAGGTCCATCATTCTCAATGATGTGGGCTTTATTATTCTCAATAACGAACCCATACCTCATAGGTACATTCCGCACCCTATCTGACCTTCAGAGAAAAGGTGTACTTTGTATTTGTACTTCATTAATGGATATTTTTTGTTGAGGATCATCTTATGCTTGCATTTGTAGGTCTTGAACTTCTCCAAGTTCAATTTTCTTTCCACTGCCTCTTTCTAGGATAAACTATTTTTTCATAAAAGTAGCATATTTACTAACAAACACCTTATGTTCAGTAGGATGGTAAAAGAGGTACCCTATACTCTCTTTAGGATAACCTACAAACAAGCATTTATCTGCCCTAGCACTCAGCTTATGTCCAAAATTTCTTTTAACATAAGCTGGACAGCCCCATATCTTAAGATACGTAAGATTAGGATTATTTCCTCTCCATATCTCAAATGGAGTGCTTGGCACAGATTTTGAAGGTACTCTGTTTAGGATATAGACAGCAGTTTCTAGGGCATATCTCCAGAAAAAAATTGGCAAATCTGTAAGGCACATCATTGGCTGCACCATATCTAATAAAGTATGATTCCTCCTTTCTGCTACACCATTTAGCTGTGGTGTATAGGGAAGGATCCATTCTGAAAGAATTCTATTTTCTTTAAGATGATCTAAAAATTTATTGGATAAGTATTCTCCTCCTCGATCAGATAGAAGGATTTTAATACTTTTTTCAGTTTGTTTCTCGACCATACTTAGATACTCTTTAAATTTATCAAAAGCTTCGGATTTGTGTTTCATAAGATACACATATCCAAACCTAGATAAATCATCAGTGAACGTTATAAAATAAAAGTATCCTCCTCTGGCTTCTGTTGTCACAGGATCACATACATCAGTATGTACAAGTCCTTATAACTCACTTATCCTTTCTCCATGTCCACTAAATAGAGTCTTAGTCATTTTTCCCATAAGACAAGATTCACAAGTATCTAATGATTCATAATCATAAGGATCAAAGAACTCTTCTTTGTATAACTTGTTAATCCTTGTCTCACTTATATGACCAAGTTGACAATGCCAAAGTAAAGTATTATTCAACTCTTCTCTCTTTCGCTTTTTACTTTCATTAATATAAAAAATATTTATCATTAGATAGAATTAGAAGACCATTATTAATAACATCATGACAAATAATTTCATTAGAAAAAGAAATTGAGCAACTATTGCTCTTTCTATTTATTTCGTAATCTCATTGCAATAGTAACGATACAAAAATAATATTTCTAATGATCTTAGGCATATAATAATAGTTTTCTAGCTCTAAGATCTTTCCAGAAGGTAACTTTAACATATATGTCCCTACAGCCTCTGCTTGGATTGACTCTCCTCTAGCATTGTAGAGCTCGAAGTCACCCTTCTTCAGCACTCTAATGTTCTACAGCCCCTGCAACGACTTGCAGATATGAGAATCGCAGGCGATATCTAATACCCAGGAGTCTGAATTGGAAGAACTTAATGACAAAATTGTATGTATCTCATACATACCTTTTGATGCATCGCTTGCACCTGCCTTTATAGTTGCAAGATATAATTTGTAATTTCTTTTCCAGTGTCCTGCCTTGCTGTAGTGAAAGCAGGTACCCTGTCCGGAGACTTTCTTCCCCTTCTTCTTCATCTTGCCACCCTTAGGATTCAGTGCTTTCTTTGAACCCTTAAAATCTGACTTCTTCTTTGTGGTTTTACCCACAAGAAGAAGTGGAGCCTTTTCTTTCTTAATATGGTTCTCAGCTGTCTTAAGCATATTTAACAGCTCAGGCAAGGAGGTATTCAGTTTGTTCATATGATAGTTCATAACAAATGGAATGAATGACTCGGAGAGAGATTGCAGGATCAAATCCTCACTTAATTCTCCATCCATCACAAAATCAAGTTGACCCAATCTAGTGATCAGATCAATGACCTTCAGGACATGGTCTTGTACGGATGTTCCCTCAGTCATTCTAGTACAGAATAACTACTTAGATATCTTATATCTAGCAGTTCTACTCTATTCTCCATACAACTCTTTAAGATTGAGGAGTATGGATTGAGTATCCATGCTCTCATGCTATCTCTGTAACTCATTGCTCATAGAGGCCAGTATGATGCACTTGACAGTCAAACTGTCATTCTTCCACATCCTGTATGTGGATACCTCCTCTTTTGTGGCATCAACCCCAACCTCTTGTGGTTCAGAGATGTCAAGAATATAGGAGAGCTTCTCCTAAGTGAGTACGATTTTTAAATTCTTCAACCAGTCCACATAATTGAGACCAGTCAACTTGTTAGAATCTAAAATTTCTCGCAATGATAGTGAAGATGCCATTTGTAGAATTTAATCTATAATAATTAAAGAATATTACATAAGCAAACAACTCATATTGACTCATACAATTAAATAAGGTCTTTAGATTTAATTGTGCCTCCCACTATTTTATCGAACATCATAACCCTCTACTATGATGAATGAGACATATTTAATATTTATCTTAGTGGGATTGAGACCTTAATTCCTCATAATGATCTTGTGTTAACACAACAAACCCTTATGAGTTCATATGTAGGAAACTCTTTCCAATTGTATCTCATACAATTTTTAATATTATATCTTGGCCTCTAAAATATTATTAGCCTTGTGTTAACATAACAAGCTATAATATTTTAGTTAAGTTATACCCTTCATTTCAATACAGTCAAATTCTAATATAACTGCCCTTATGTTAATACAGCAAAGCAGTATATTCAAAATTGTCGTAAGCATCTTCTATGCGCCAGGATTATGTTATATCAATCCTTATGACAAGCCTCATGTTAACACAACAAACTAGTCATAGTTCATGATGTAACATTAACCTAGCATGAAGGAAGGCTCTTAATAATATTTTCAACATTATAATTTTTCAATATCAAGATCACTTAAACAAATTGGTCAGGTAAGTAAGGTGGGGGTCCCCCCGTTGCTTTTCTTAGATACCAATAAATTAGTTAGGTCAGATAATGGAACCAATTAAAGAACCACTTATAGCACTTTCCTAGACACCAATTGATCAATTGATCAAGAATTAGTTAACCCATAGTTGCATATCACTACCACTTAATATAATTTTCTAATGAGGGCTTTTATTTGGTCTCATGCACATTCTAACTACATAATACCCATTTATGTATCAACCTTAAAATTTTCTACATGTGCAAGTGTAACATATGGACATTCATCATCCTAGGACAACCTTGCAGCATAACCCCATTATGCTAGAACAACCTTATGTCAAGATGATGAAGTGGTGAATGATATATGCATTATTTCATATCATCATATGAAAGCATAAATTATTTTATAGTATAAATTATACTATGGATCACATAAATATTATGTATATATGATAGAACCAAACAAGGCCGGCTCTGATACCACTGTAGGGTTTCAGGGTGGGCATGCACAGTGGAAACATAATGGATTAACAATCATATATAACATAAATTCAAGACTAAATTTAAGTTATAGAAGAATACCTGCAGTGCTTAATCCAAATTTTGACAGAACCTCCACCAGGCGCCCAAGTATTCACCCACCAATGGTGATCCACACAGGACTATGATCAGGGCACCAATTCTTTGAGATGATTCCTCCTCCAAAATTCTCACTCTGAGAATTTTTTTGAACATCAAGACCTCAAGATCTTCTTTCTCTTCTCCTAGCCTTCCTATCCCTACCTTTCTTCTCTCCTTGTCTTCCTTAATTCTCTTCCTAGACTTTTGTCCTAAAATCAGACTTGTCATTTCTATTTTTGGATTTATTCTAATAAGAGAAGGAAGAGACTAATTGGATAATAGAGAGAGGATGTTAGAAAGAAAGGAGAAATTAAAAATCTGAATGAATCCAATCCCCCGGCGCACCCCCTTTAAATACTTAGCGTGGGTTGCGTTCGGGAATTTTTCGCACCCCTTCCACGTGCCATCTCGCATCCATCAAAAAATATCATACCTCCTGATCAATTTTCATGTCCATCTAAAAGTTTTTGAAACATGGAAATTATCAAAAAAAAAATCCAAGGGATGCTTCATGCAGAAGGACTCTTCAAAATATTTTTCTCGATGATTCTCCGATGAGTCATGCAGCTTCCCATGGCATAATTTTTTTCTACCACCCATCAATGTAATTTTATCTATCAAATGGCCAAACATCAAAGCACTAATATGAGAATGTCGTGGAAAAAAATTCAGATTAGGAAGTAGTGTGACAAATGGGTTAGAGTCCTTCACAAGTTGGACTCTTGGTCAGGCGTATGGATCAGGCTGACAGGATTTCCAACTTCAATGAATTTCCATGATTAAATTAGGAGGAATTTTAAATTCAAAAAAATTCTTCACACCCAAAATAAAGCTAGGAATCATACAAAAATTTATTTCATGATGGAATATAGGATAAGATTGAGGATGAGGCATCCCATCTCATGGGATGCAAAAGCTATTTCTGCACACAAAAATAGCACTCACGCATAAGAAAAATTTTTGACTCATGGAGACTTAGTTTCCTGGCTCCAAATTTTTAATACATGTAGCAAAGGGCTGAGCCAACTCAAAAACAAAATTGATTTGAATTAATTTGGCTTTAATTAGTCCATCTAGAATCAATTTTAAACCTGATTCAAAACAAGGTGCTAGTTTTTTGCAACATGTGCTAGCATGTCAAGTTTGCAAACATGATCTAATCCAATTAGACCCCTGATCAATACCCTTTATGTGTGACCCATTTGGTTCCACATCTAGCTAGCAATAGATCTGAGTTCAAGTTGATTTGATTTGATTAGAATTTAATCTGATCAATTTAGATCCAATCGAGCTAACCCGATTTCAGCAATTAGAACTCTTTCTAATTGGTGATTGAATTAAACTCTTTAATTCGATCAAACCCATAAGACAAGATTGATATCTAGCAACGTATTATATCTATCTAAAAGATATAAAATTTTTTATAAAAATATCAAAAATATCCTTCAATGAAAAGTTACCATGCAATTTGATCCTGCGATCTCCCTGCACCCCGAATATGACTCTGGATATGGAATGATGTCAAATCCAATATCATACTCATATTTCTCTCAATCATATATGATGATTCAATTAATAAAATATTAAAAACTCTTTCTAATTTTCATTCTACTTTGATCAAAGGCTTCCTGAATCATCAATCGATCAGAACAAGTAGGATGCGATTTCCTCTTACCAGGAGTGATCGATTCTATGTTGACCTACTCACAACCTCCATACACATTCTACCATATCTAGAATACCCCATACATGACTAAGTCATGAATGAGTATAAACCAAAAAATATGGATTCCTGTATACAAGGTTCTATGGTAGTCTCAGGTCAAAGGATTACATGCACAACTCCCACTATAAGAAAACATCTCTTGACAGGTAAGTAAATTTTATAAGATATTTTTTAAGTCAGATCAATTCAGTGAACTCATTCTTTAATGAGTATCTATTTTCTTATATTAGTGTCTCACACAAGTGGCATATGAGATCTACCACCCTCTCCATCGAGCATACATAGAAAGTGCTAATCTATCCAGAACATTGATCCCCTACTCAATGCTCCTATGACTAGGAATATTCTAAATCAGATTTTTTAGGATTTTAGATCTCATAGGTATGATCTCATCATAACCCTAAATTCATTTTTCTAATTTATGGAGTTCATCATAATCATTACTAAAGTAAGATACAGCATATGATGAAAAATACTTTTTATTATTTAAAGAGTCAATACATAAGTATAGAAGATTACAAGAAAAATCTATCAAAATATAAATTTTGATTGGCTTGTAGGGCATATTCTTTTCACTAGCACATCAGTGATCTCGATGCTCTAATCAAGCATCTCTATGTGGATACCAGCAGAGATCGGGCATGTACACAGCTACGATCAGAACCTCGGATATCCGCAGGATTCAAAGGTATGAAGATCTGATCTCCAATTTTAATTTTCTTATGATTGTTTTTCTTTTCAGATTTCAGATCATAATAGCATGCTCATGTCAAGATCCTATGCATAATTTTTACATTAGATCTGGTATATATTTTAAAATTAAAATATTTTAATTTATTTATTTTCGCTGTATAAGATTTATAAAAAATTTTAAACTACACGTATGAAACCATAGCGATTTCTAACATTCTCTTCTATGTTGTTTGACTTTGTGCATGACTCCATAGATTCGAATACTAAACCGGTAGTATAGGAACTACTTTTTACACTAATCAAAATGACCATCTAGTAATGATACCCGACGTTCGGATAGGTCAAATAATTACAAAGCAACATTCAAGTGAAAAGAATATGCCCTATAAGCCCATCAAAATTTGTATGTTGATGGATTTTCTTTGTAATATTCCAGACTCATGTAATTTACCCTTTGTGAATAAATATAAGGTATTTATTTTTCATCATATGCTGCATCTTATAATTTGTAATAATTATGATGAACCCCATAAATTAAGATAATGGTTTTAAGATTATGATGAGATCATACCTATGAGATCTAAAATCTTAAAAATCTTAATTTAGAATATTCTTAATCGTAGGAACATTGAGTAGGAGATTAATATTCTGGATAGACTGGCACTTCCTACATATGCTCGATGATGAGAGTGGCTGATCTCATAAGCCATTTGTGTGAGACACTAATAAAAGGATATGGTTGCTCATTAGAGAATGAGTTCACTGAACTGATCCATCTTAAGAAACATCTTATAGATCTACTTACCTGTCAAAAGATGTTTTCTTATAGTGGGAGTTGCGCATGTAGTCCTTTGACCTGAGACTAATATAGAACCTTATATACATGAATTCATATTTTGGTTCATACTCAATCATGACTTAGTCATGTATGGGGTGTTCTGAATATAGTGAATTGAGTATAAAAATTATGAATAGGTTAACATAGAATCGATCACTCCTAGTAAGAGAAGATTGCATCCTACTTGCTCTAATCAATTGATGATTCAGGGAGTCTTTGATTAAAGCAGGATAAAAATTAGAAAGAATTTCTAATATTTCATTAATCAAATCATCATTATAAGATTAAAAGAAATATGAATGTGATTTTGGATTTGACATATTTTGATATCCATAGTCATATTCGAGATGCAAGGTGATCACAGGATCGAATTGTATCGTGACTTACCACTGAAGGATATTTTCAGTATTTCTATCAAAATTTTATATCTTCTAGATAGGCATGATATATTGCTAGACATCAATCTTGTTTTATAGGTTTAATCAAATTAAAGAGTTTAATTTGATCGTCAATTAAAAAGGATTTTAATTGCTGAAATCAGATTAGCTCGATTGGACCTAAATCGGTTAGACTGAATTCTAATCAAATCAGGTCAACTTGCATCTAAACCTACTACTGGTTAGATGTGAAACCCAATGGATCACACACAAAGAAAATTGATCAAGGGTCTAATTGGATTAGATCATATTTGCAAGATGAACATTATAGCACATATTGCAAATCCTAACTCCTAGATTCGAATCAAGTTCAAAATTAGTTCCAGATTGGGCTAATTAAATCCAATTAAACTCAAACCAAATTTGAATTTAAGTTGGGTTAACCCTTGACTGATTGAACCAAAGAATTGGCACCATAAACCAAGCATCCCATGCACCAAAGACTCTCTCTCTCTAGCGCATGGGGTTTATTTTGTGTGCAAGATTTAAATTGGTGTTTCATGAGATGGGATGCCCCTTTGCTAGTCTTTATTCATTTGTTCCATGATAAAAAAATTTGTGAAGGTTTCAAATCTCATTTTAGGCATAGAGGACTCCTTCCATGGCTAAAATGCTTCATGTGTAGGCATAGAAAATTAGATAAAGATCAAACCCTAGCTAAACCCTAATCCAAGCACCACATAGAGTCCAATTTGTTTTGCTCTCTTAAAATTCTTTCATGCCAATTTTCTTTGGATTTTTTCTCAATCACATCTTAGATTGGTGCCTCCCTTTTGGGCCCTTGGATGGCTAAGTTGTGCTGATCAAGGGTAGAAAATTATGGCACCAATTGTGAAGTTGTGCGACCTCTCGAAAAACATTGATGAATTAATTTTGAAGAGTCCTACATGAAGCAACTCTTGAAAATTACTTTTGATGCTTTCACATATTGGATAAGGCTAGGACCAGCATGTGAAGGGTGGAATGGTGTGAGATTGGGCATGCAAAATGGCATGGAAGGGTGCGAGATGATCCCGATGGCGTTCGATCTCCAAATATAAAAAGGGACGCACGCTGGGGGTTTGATTCATTGGAGAAAAGATTTCTATCTCTTCTTTCTTACACGAGTCTCTCCATTGTCTAATTATTCTCTTTTTTTCCTTGTTAGGATAAGTCCTAAAATAGTAAGGATAAGTCTGATTTTAGGATATGGGCCTAGGAAGAGAATTAAAGAAGACAAAGAGACAAGAAAGGTAGAGATAGGAAGGCTGGGAAGAGAGGAAGAAAGTTCAAAGGTTCTGTTGTCTGAGAAAATTTTTGAAAAAAAAATTTTGAGGGAGGAATCAAATTAAATAGTTTGTATCTTAATCAAAGCCCTATATGGATCACCGTTGAAGGGCAAACACATGGGTGCATGGTGGAAGTTCTATCTAAAAATTAGGATATAGTATCACAAGTATTTTTTTATATCTTGTAATATATTATGAATATATTTCATATGATTATTAATCATCAAGAAGATTTTGGTTTAGGGTTTAATGTTTAAAATTTTTTAGTTTAAATTTTTGAAATCTGTGCTTTCACTGTACCATCATAACCTTACAGTGGTATCAGAGCTGGCCTTGTTTGGTTCATTCATATGTTAATTTGTTGATTGTATGCATGCTATATATTATGCTATAATCATAATTGTGTTTTCATATGATGATATGAATAGATGTTTGTTTGATACATATGTGATATAATAGAGGATTGAATTCTCAGTGGCCCAGTACTATTTGAGAATCATAGTAAAGGCCATCCCACCATAGAGGACTATGGTGGAAGGGTTGCCTATATGAATCAAGAAAAAGAACTGTGAAAGGATGTTTTACTTTTGAATATTATAAGATCATATTAGAATGTGCATGAGATCAAGTGAAGCCCTTATAAAATTATATTAAGTAGTAGAGATAGCAACTATGGGTTAACCAATTCTTAATCAATTGATCAATTGGTGTCTAGAAAAGTGCTAAAGATGATTTTTTAATTGGTTCCTTTGACTAACCTGACCAATTTATTAGTGTCTAAAGAAAGCAATAAGGGGACCCTCACCTACTTACCTGGCCAATTTGGTTAAGCGAAAAATCCTAATGTTGAAAATACTACTAGGGACCTTCCTTCATGCTAGGTTAATGTTACATCATGAGCCATGACAAGTTTGTTGTGTTACCACAAGACTTGCTATGGGGCTGATGTAATATATTTCTGGTGCATATTAGATGCTTATGGTAATTTTGGATTTGCTGCTTTGTTGGGTTACCAAATGGACAGTTATATTCAAATTTGACTGTATGGTGATGAAGGATCTTACTTAACTTAAATATTATAGTTTGTTGTATTATCACAAGACTATTAATATTTTAGAGGCTAAGAATTGTTGAGAATTACATGAGATGCAATTGAAAAAAAATTTCTACTTATGAACTCATGAGGATTTGTTGTGTTACCATAAGACTTTATAAGGAATTAGGATCTCAACCCCACTAAGATAAATATTTTGTATATCTCGTTCATCATAGTAGAGGGCTATGATTTTTGATAAAATAGTAAGAGGCACAATTGAACAAAAGACCTTATTTAATTGTGTGTCATTATGAGTTGGTTGCTTATGTATTATTTTTTATTTAATGTAGATTAAAATTCTACTATGACATCTTCATTATCAATGAAAAAAATTTTAGATTCCAACAAATTGATCAGTCTCAATTATGTGGACTAGTTGAAGAATTTAAAAATAGTGCTCACTCAGGAGAAGCTTTTCTATATTCTTGATATTTTTGAACCATAAAAGGTTGGGGATGATGTCACAAAGGAAGAGGTATTCACATATAGGATGTGGAAGAATAATAGTTTGACTGTCAAATGTATCACACTGGCCTCTATGAGCAATGAATTATAGAGGTAGCATGAAAGCATGGATACTCAATCCATACTCCTAAATTTAAAGGAGTTGTATGGAGAACAGAGTAGAACTACTAGATATGAGATATCTAAGCAATTATTCTATGCTAGAATGATTGAAGGATCATTCATATAAGATCATGTCCTAAAGGTCATTGACTTGATCACTAAATTGGATCAATTGGATTTTGTGATGGATGGAGAACTGAGTCAGGATTTGATCCTGCAATCTCTTTCTAAATCATTCACTCAATTTGTTGTGAATTATCATATGAACAAACTGAATACCTCTTTGCCTGAGCTGTTAAATATGCTTAAAATAGCTAAGGGCCACATTAAAAAGGATAAATCTCCAGTTCTTCTTATGGGTAAGACCTCTAAGAAGAAATCAGGTATGAAGGGTTCAAAGAAAGTATTGAACCCTAAAGGTGGCAAGATGAAGAAGAAGGGGAGAAAGCCTCTAGATAAGGTACCTACTTTGATTGCGGCAAGGCAGGACACTGAAAAAAGAATTGCAAGGTTTATCTTGCATCTGTAAAGGCTGGTGCAAGCGATGCACCAAAAGGTATGTATGAGATACATAGAATTCTGCCATTAAGTTCTTCTAATTCAGACTCTTGAGTATTAGATAGGTTCTCATATATGCAAATCATTGCAGGGGCTGCAGAAAATTAGAGTTTTGAAGAAAGATGACTTCGAGCTCTATAGGACGAGAGGAGAGTCCATCCAAGCAGAAGCTGTAGGGACATATATCTTAAAGTTACCATCTAGAAAGATCTTAGAGCTAGAAAATTTTTATTATATGCCTAAGATCATTAGGAATATTATTTTTGTACCGTTGCTATTGCAACAAGGATATGAAATAAATAGAAAGAACAATAGATGCTCAATTTTTGATTCTAATGAAATTCTCTATCATGGTATTTTTAATAATGATCTTTTGATTCTATCTCTTAATGATAATATTTTTTATATTGATAAAAATAAAAATTAAAAGAGAAAAAATATAAATAATACTTTATTTTGGCATTGTCGACTTGGTCATATATGTGAGACAAGAATTAACAAGTTATACAAAGAAGAGTTCTTTGATCCTTATGATTATGAATCATTAAGAACTTGTAAATCTTGTCTTATAGGTAAAATGATCAAGACTCCATTTAGTAGATATGGAGAAAGGACAAATGAGTTATTAGGACTTATACATACAGACGTATGTAGTTCTATGACAAATGAAGCCAGATAGAGATGCTCTTATTTTATTACATTCACTGATGATTTATCTAGGTTTGGATATATATATCTTATGAAACACAAATCTGAGATCTTTGATAAATTTAAAGAGTATCAAAGTATGATCGAGAAATAAATTAAAAAAGATATTAAAATTCTTCAATCTGATCGAGGAGGGGAATACTTATCCAATAAATTTCTACAACATCTTAAAAAAAAAGGAATTCTCTTAGAATGGACCCCTCCTATACACCGTTGTTAAATTGTATAGCTAAAAAAAGAAATTGCACTTTATTAGATATGGTGCGGTCCATGATGTGCTTTACAGACTTATCTATTTTCTTCTAGAGATATGTCCTAGGGATTGCTGTATATATCCTGAATAGAGTACTTTCAAAATCTATGCCAGGTACTCTATATGAGATATGGAGAGGTAACAAGCCTAATCTTAAGTATCTTAAGATTTGAGACTGTCTTGCTTGTGTAAAAAGAAATTTTGGACATAAGCTAAGTGCTAGGACAGATAAATGCTTATTTGTAGGTTATCTTAAAGAGAGTATGTGATACCTATTTTACTATCCTATTGAATAAAAGATTTTTGTCAGAAAGCATGCCATTTTTATGAAAAAGAAGTTTATCCTAGAAAGGGACAATGGAAAGAAAATTGAACTTGGTGAGATTCAAGACCTGCAAATAGAAGCACAAAATATTCCTCAACCAGATGTACCCATTATGAGGTACAACCACAAGACACACCTCCCCTTCAAAGGTCAGAAAGAGTGCAAAATGCACCTTTGAGATACGGATTCATTATTGAGAATAATAAAGCCCACATCATTGAGAATGATGAATCTCTGACCTATACAGAAGCTGTTACAAGTAAGGACTCAGACAAATGGTTAGAGGCTATAAAATTTGAAATAGACTCAAGGTACACCAACTAAGTATGGACTTTGGTTGATGCACCAGAGGGTGTGACCCTTATTGGATGCAAATGGGTCTATAAGAAAAAGATTAAAGCAAATGGCCAAGTCAAAACCTATAAAGCCAGATTGATGGCTAAACATTTCAGACAAAAATAGGGTATTGATTATGATGAAACATTCTCACCTGTTGTCATGCTTAAATCTATACGGATTATGCTTGCAATAGCAACATACCATGATGATGAAATTTGACAAATAAATGTGAAGACCATCTTCCTTAATAGTTATCTTGAGGAAGAGATTTACATGTTTCAGCCAGAAGGATTTATCTCAAGAGGGAGAACAAATCAAGTATACAAGCTTAAGAAATCTATTTATAGATTAAAGCAGGCTTCAAAGAGTTAGAACATCTACTTTGATGTTACAGTCAAAAAGTTTGACTTTATCAAAAATATGGATGAACCTTGTGTGTATAAGAAGACTAGTGAGAGTCTCATTATCTTCTTAGTTTTATATGTGAATGACATACTTCTTATTGGCAATGATATCCCAATACAATCGCTCAGGATATGGCTATCAAGTATATTTTTCATGAAGGACTTGGGCGAAGCATCCTATATACTAGGTATAAAGATCTATAAAGATATATCTAAGAGGATGTTGAGCTTGTCCCAATCTAGGTACATAGATCTTGTGCTAAAAAAGTTTAGCGTGGATGGAAGTAAAAGATATTACTTACCCATGAGTCAAGGCATACATCTCTCTAAAAGGATGTCTCCTAAAACACCGAAAGAGAGAAATAGAATGAGTTCTATTTCCTATGCTTCAGCAGTAGGGTCAATCATGTATACCATGCTATGTACCAGGCCTGATGTTGCCTATGCATTAGTTATAGTTACTAGATTTCAGGCTGATCCAAGTGAGGATCATTAGAAAGCAGTGCAAAATATTTTTAAATACTTAAGAAGGACTAAGGATATTTTTTTCATATATGGAGGATCTGATTAAGACTAGAAGGATATTCTAACTCTAGTTTTCAATCAAACCCTGATGATAGCAAGTCCACTTTAGGATATATTTTTACTCTAAATAGTGGAGTAGTAAGTTGGAAAGGTTTTAGGATGATGATGAGATCATACCTATGAGATCTAAAATTTTAAAAATTTTGATTTAGAATATTTTTAGTCATAGAAACATTGAGTAGGAGATCAATATTTCAGATAGACCGACACATGCTACGTATGCTCGATGATGAGAATGGCTGATCTCACAAGCCACTTATGTGAGACACTAATACAAGGATGTGGGTGCTCATTTGAGATTGAGTTCACTGAACTGATCTATCTTTATAAACATCTTATAGATCTACTTACCTGTCAAAAGATATTTTCTTATAGTGGGAGTTGTGCATGTAGTCCTTTGACCAGAGACTACCATAGAACCTTATATATATGAATCTATATTTTAGTTTATACTCAATCATGACTTAGTTATAGTGTTCTAGATATAGTGGATTGTATATGAAGATTGTGAGTAGGTCAATATAGAATCGATCACTCCTGGTAAGAGGAGATCACATCCTACTTGCTCTAATCAACTGATGATTCAAGGAGTCTTTGATCAAAATAGGATGAAAATTAGAAAGAATTTTTAATATTTTATTCATCCAATCATCATTATAAGATTAAGGAAAATATAAATGTGATACTGGATTTGACATATTTTCATATCCATAGTCATATTCGGGATGCAAGGTGATCGTAGGATCGAATTGCATGGTAACTTACTACTGAAGGATATTTTTGATATTTTTATTAAAATTTTATATCTTTTAGATAGGTATGATATGTTGCTAGGCATCAATCTTATCTTATAGGTTTGATCAAATTAAAGAATTTAATTCGATCATCAATTAAAAAAGATTATAATTGCTGAAATTAGATTAGCTCAATTAGACCTAAATTGATTAGATTGAATTTTAATCAAATCAGATCAACTTGCACCTAAACCTACTGCTGGCTAGATGTGAAACCCAATGGGTCACACATAAAGAGAATTGATCAAGGGTCTAATTGGATTAGATCATGTTTGCAAGATGAACATGCTAGCATATGTTGCAAACACTAACTCCTAGATTTGAATCAGATTCGAAATTGGTTCCCGATTGGGCTAATTAAATCCAATTAAACTCAAACCAAATTTGAGTCTAAGTTGGGTTAACCCTTGGTTGGTTGAGCCAAAGAATTGGCACCACAAACCAAGCATCCCATGCGCTAGAGACTCTCTCTCTAGTGCATGGGGTTTATTTTGTACGCAAGATTTAAATTGGCGTCACATGAGATGGGATGCCTCTTTCCTAGTCTTTGTCCATTTGTTCCATGATGAAAAATTTTGTGAAGGTTTTAAATCTCATTTTAGGCATAGAGGACTCCTTCTGTGGCTGAAACACTTCATGTGTAATCATAGAAAATTGGATAAAGATCAAACCTTAGCTAAATCCTAATCCAAGCGCCACATAGAGTCCAATTTGTTTTGGTCTCCTAAAATTGTTTCACACCAATTTTATTCAAATTTTTTCTCATGCACATCTCAGGTTGGCACCTCCCTTTTGGACCCTTGGATGGATAAGTTGCACTGATCAAGGGTGAAAAATTGTGGTGCCAATTATGAAGTAATGCGACCTCTCAGAAAACATCGATGAATTAATTCCGAAGAGTCCTTCTGAGTAAAGCGACTCCTGAAAATTAATTCTGATGCTTTCACATATTGGAGAAGGCTTAGGCCAGCATGTGAAGGGTGGAATGGTGTGATATTGGGTGTGAGAAATGGCTTGGAAGGGTGTGAGATGATCCCGATGGTGTCTGATCTCCAAATATAAAACGGGATGCACGTCGGGGGTTTGATTCATTGGGAAAAAGGTTCCTATCTCTTCTTTCTTACACAACTCTCCCTATTGTCCAATTATTCTCTTCATTTTCTTGTTAGGATAAGTTCTAAAATAATAAAAATAATTTTGATTTTAGGACAAGGGCCTAGGAAGAGATTTAAGGAAGATAAGAAGACAAGAAAGGTAGAGATAGAAAGGCCAAAAAGAGAGGAAGTCCAAAGGTTCTGCTGTCCAAGAAAATTCTTGGAGAAAGAATTTTGAGGGAGGAATCAGATTAAGGAGTTTGTGTCTTGATCGTAGCCCTATGTGGATCATCGTTGGAGGGCTAACATGTGGATGCCTAGTGGAAGTTCTGTCAAAAAATTAGGATATAGCACTGCAGGTATTTTCTATACCTTCTAATATGTTATGAAAATATTTTATATGATTGTTAATCATCAAGGAAGTCCTGATTTAGAGTTTATTATTTAAAATTTTTTAGTTTAAATTTTTTGAAATCTATGCTTTCGCTATACCATCATAACCCTACATTAAGAACCTAGGTATATGGTTACTGCATAATTCATCTCTTTGAACCTAATGCTCTAAATGACCTAGAGTTAAACTATTGACCCTGGATGAGTCATCCATATTGCATTTCAATCTTTCTTAAATCCTGTGACAGATCACAAAAATTATCCTGGCCACGGTTTTACTGGATTGAAATATAGTGATGCATTAACTCCTTTAGTTCACAGGGGTCAATCCATCTTGACTCACACACCATCTTCACAAGTACTTGACTGTACCCAATAACCTTCCATCACTGTATTAAAAATGTAAGTAGTCCGACACCAAAGTACAGTGAGTTGCAAGTCACCGTGATGATCTCAAGTCGGAGAGATACTTATGCCCATATCCTTTACGAGCTGTCCTTGACAATAGAGTGCTCCACAAGTGAGTCACTGTTCGATAATAATGTACTCCTACATCTCACCTATATGTCATATTAGTATCTCCACACTCCTTGGTTAAGAGGACAACCAACCCATATGGCACACAACGACTTATACTCGATTAAACATTATTATCCTTGTTAATAACATATTATTTGGTCGCGAATAAGTTTAAGAACTATTCGATAAATCCTCCTTTATTGATTATATTATAGTTCTAAGGACTTCATTATAACATAAAAATTTAATAAAACATATATATTTATGATGAACTTGTCAAAAATAACTTTTATTCATTAATAATTCATATACAAATTACAAAAAGCACAATTGTCTATAGATAGACAATTGGCATTAGGATATATTTCTCAACAGTTGTGTGTCTGAGAGAAGATATCCTTCAAGCAGAAGGACTCTTCTGAACCACTATAACCCTTCTCACCTCGTGCATGTGCCATGCATTCAATCGATGTTTTGGTGTCAATTCCCTTTTTAGATAAGCCTGATACTTTGCCACATGCTTATCGAAAATTCAATTGGATCCAAAATTTTAATCAATCATATCAAATAGATCCTTGGTCAATTTCTTTATGTGTGTGATCTATTGAGTTCTACATCTAGCCAGTAGAAGGTTCAAGTGCAAGTTGACATAATTTGATTAGAGCCCTTCTAATCGATTAAGATCCAAATTATGCTAATCTGATTTCAGTAATTAGAACTCTTATTTATTGGTGATAGAATTAAATATTTTAATTCAATTAAACTAACAAGTCAAGATTGATATCTAGCAATATATCAAAACTATCTAGAAGATATGAAATTTAATGAAAATACTAAACATATCCTTCAATGGTAGGTTATCGTGCAATTCAATCCCTCGATCATTCTGCATCTCGAATATGTTTATGAGTATAGAATTATATCAAACTCAAATAAATATTCATATTAATTCTCTATCAATCAGTGATGACTCAAATAATAAAGTATTAAAAATTCTTTTTAATCTTCATCATGCTTTGACCAAAGACTTTCTGAGTCGTCTGGAGATGAGAATGAATAGGATGACATCTCCTCTTACTAGAAGTGATCGATTCCTTATTGACTGACTCACAACCTCTATATGCACTCCTCTATATACAGAACATCCTGTACATGTCCATATATCATGCCTAGGTATGAACTAAAATATAGATTCATGTACATAGGATTGCATAGGATCTCAGATCTAAGGATCACTTGCACAACTTTCACTTAGAGAACCATTATTGACATACAAATAAGGCTCCATAAGATGTCCTCTATTGATGAGTCAATTCGATGAACTCATATCCTAATGAGTACCCACATTCTTGTATTAGTGTCTCACACAAGTGACTTGTGAAATCAACCACCCTCTCCATCGAGTATACATAGAATGTGTCAGTCTAGTCAAAATATTGATCCCCAACTCAATATTCCTGCAATCAAGAATATTTTAGATTAGAATTTTAGGATTTTAGATTTCAAAGACATGATCTCTTCAAGGCCTTAAAATCATTGCCCTAATCTATTGGGTTCATCATAATCTTAAACACAACAAGATGCAATTATAATGATGAAGCAATGCCTCATTTATTTCATAAATAATAATGTCATTACATGAGTTGGAAGATTATAAAGCAAAGTTCCATTGCATCACTCATGTGATTGGCTTGTAGGGCACTATTCTTTCAACCCCATCATTGTTCTTGATCCAAATATATGGCTGGCTGAAAATTCCACGTCATGAAAAGAGGAATGCAACATTCATAATCTAAGGTTTTGATGATTTTGATGTTGATCAAAGTTCAAAGGTCCTAATGAGATTAGGATTCTTGATTTAATTTAAGTTGACTTAATTGTTATTAGGGTTTGAGTCTAAGATGACTAAATCTCTATCAACCTAATTAGGCTTTATTTGAGATTTTGTTATCTTAACTCAAAAATGATGACATGTGGTCAGCTTATGATTGATCTTCGGTCAGGAGTTGAATCCAAATCATAAACCCTAGATGGGCCTAGGGCTCATGTAATTTAAAAACAACATGATACCCTTATGACAAATGAATGAATAATATCACAATTAGAATAATATGAATTGTTCATAATTGTGTTTTGTATAATTGTTATCAATTGTATGATGGATGGTTATGGACTAAATACACCCATGTGATGGATGACTATGAGAATGTATCTATGATGGCTGATTGAATGAGTATAATTAAAATGGTTGTAAATTTTTAAATTGGGGATGGGTGCCCCTACTAAAAGATCTTTTAGGTTTCTCACATGTATTTTAATTAATCACACTAATTAAAAAGACTTTGCATTATTGTAATTAATCATATTAATTAAATGGAGTTGAAAGAGAAGAAAATATCTAATCTATTCATCAGCAAAAGGCACAATAGAAATAAAGATAACCTATCATCAAGATCCAAATGTACAAAGGAGAAAAGGAATTGAAGAATAAGAAAAAAATAACTTTTTTTTATACCTTTGCACGGATAGATGAACTCCGCAACTGAAGAATGTGAAATAGTTTCTCTCCTTGTAGCCAAGCAAGTGCCTAGCCTCCATGTGTATCCACACAGAGTTGGAGGGCTGATCTACAATCAACTGATTCTTCGGGATGCTAGCTCCCTAGTGAAACCTTTGCTTGATGGAGGATGTTCTCAACACCTTGAGAACAGCAGCAAGATGATGGCTTTTTCAAGATCCTTCTTACTGAAATCTAAATTTCAGCAAGATAAGAGAGAGGAGAGGGAAGCTCTGGATGTGGAGAAGAGGGAAGAGAGGGGTGGTAATTGAAAAAATAATGTCCTACAAGCCAATCAAAATTTATATTTTCATGGATTTTCCTTTTAATCTTCCTGACTCATGTACTTGACATTTTATGGATAAATAAAAGGCAGTTATGTTTCATAATATGCTACATTTTATATTTGTTAAGATTATGATGAACCCCATAAATTAGGATAATAATTTTAGGATTATAATGAAATCATACCAGTGAGATCTAAAATCTAAAAATCCTAATCTAGAATATTCTCAGTCGATGGATCATTGAGTTGGAGATCAATATTTTCGATAAGACTAGCGCATCCTATGTATGCTCGATGGAGAGAGTGATTGATCTTACAATCACTTATGTGAAACACTAATATAAATATGTAAGTGCTCATTAGAGAATGAGTTCACTAAATTGATCCATCTTGAGAATATCTTATAGAGTCTTACTTACCTATCAGAAGATGTTTCTCTTAGTGGGAGTTATGCAAGTAATCCTTTGATTTGAGACTACCATAAAACTTTATATACATGAATCTATATTTTAATTCATACTCTTTCATAAGTTAGTCATGTACAAGATGTTTTAGATATGGTGGCTTGTATATGGAGGATGTCAGTAGGTCAATATAGAATCGATCACTCCTAGTAAGAGGAGATCGCATCCTACTTGCTCTAATCATATGATGATTCAATGAGACTTTGATCAAAGTAAAATAAAAATTAGAAAAAAATTTTAATATTTTATTTATCAAATTATCATTATAAGATCGAGAGAAATATGAATATGAAATTGGATTTAATATGATTCTATGTCCATAGTCATATTCAAGATGCAGTATGATCGTAGGATTCAATTGCATGGTAACTTGCCACTGAAAGATATTTTTGATATTTTTATCAAAATTTTATCTCTTTTAGATAGATATAATATATTGCTAGATATCAATCTTATCTTGTGAATTTGATCAAATAAAGAATTTAATTCGATCGCCAATTTGGAATGGTTCTAATTGTTGAATCAGGTTAGCATGATTGGATCTAGATCAATTAGAAAGGATTTTAATCAAATCAGATGAACTTACACTCGAACCTACTGCTACCAAGATATGGAACCCAATGGGTCACACACATAAAAAATTGATCAAGGGTCCTGTTGGTGCAGAATTCCATCGAAGTCGGAGAAGCTGGAGCTGGGATGATCATGACCGCCGTTGGAACCTATAAAGAAAGTCTAAACCGGAGTTGGGGGTGCTCCGGCAAGACCCTCCGACGCTCAAGTCAGTACTCTGCTTCAACAGAAATAGAGTGCTTGAGCAGAATTTTGGCAGAGTTTCAAGATAGAGTTACCAGCTTAGAGAAGAACGTATCTGGGGGTCCTTATTTATAGACGGAGGGTGTAACTGACTGACAGCGACGTCTGTAATCGTCTGGTAGTGGACCGTTCAGAGCCGCATGAAATTTGTTATGGAGAGTAGTGGCGTCAAGGGTTGTTCAGGGCCACATGGAGCTTGTTGCGGAGAGTGGAGTGGTGTCCGTTGTCGGGACTTGCCAGAGAGTGGTGGAGCTGCATGGAATCCATTGCAGAGAGTGGAGCAGGATGGCGGATCTTGTCGTGGCTTGTCAGAGGGTGGTGGAACCGCATGGAATCTATTGCAGCGAGTGGAGTAAGGTAGTGACCCTTATTGTGGCTTGTCAGAGAGCTCGGATCTGTCGACTGAAGCTCGGCTGGGATGCCTGATGGAACAGAATGGCTCTTTATATTGTCATTCTAGGAGAGACTCGGATGTTTCGAGGTCGCTGACGAATCTATTGTTGTCGGATGCTTCAGATGCTGACGTTTCAGGTGGGAGTCACCTGCTGTAGGAGCTCGGACGGAGATTGTTGTCGATAAAGTCTGGAGAAGTCTGTCTGGGATTTATCTGATGTGGAAGCTCATCTGAAGATCGTTCGCCAGAGAAGTCTGATTTTATGGGGAGCCTGGCAGGAGGTCGGCCGGCGATGGACTTCGGATAGCACTGGGGAGGCTCGGCAGACATCGGAGGCGATCGGCTATCGCAGGGACCCAGTTGCTAGAGCTCGTTCGTCATAGAAGCTCATCCAGAATCCATCTGCTGGAGAAGTTCGGGTGGGCTTCGATTCTCGTGAGAGGTCAAAAGGGGGCCGTTTATTGTAGGAGCTCGAGCGAGGACCTGTTGTCGTGGAAGCTCGGAGTAGTGTCCCGCTGTAGAAGTTCATCCAGAGCCCACTCGCTACGGGGTAGCTCGGTTGAAGTCTACCTGTAGTAGAAGTTCGAAAGAAATTTATTTATAGTAGAAGCTTGAACGAAATTTGCTTACAGTAGACGTCTGGGATAGACAGCCCACTGTAGGAGTTCGGAGTAGATCGTTCATAGTAGAAGTTTGGCTCTCGCAGGAGCTCGATCGGAATCTGGAAGGCGGTCGACCGTCGTTGAAACTTGGAAGGAGTCTGGTTACTGTGGAAATCTCATTGTCGGGGAAGCTCGAATGCTGACGAAGCCCGAAAGAAGTTTGGAGATAGTCAGTTGCTGTAGAAGGTCGGCTAACAGTGGGGCTCTGAGCGCCTTTGGGGTGGCCCGATGGATGAATGCAGAAGTTCATTATCGAAGAAGTCCGGACGACCGAGGGAGTTCGGAGAGGTGCCACATACAAGGTTGGGAGTCGGAAGAGCCCCGAAGGATCGATCTTTTACAAACTTCGGCTGGGGGGGTATTTTATACCCAACACCAGTCCCCCTACTTCCGAGTTCGGATTCCAAATGAAGGAAGTACAGAGAAATTCTCACGACCGAAGCTGCTCTCCTCGATTTTCGCACTCGATGGTTGCCAGGTATTTTGACGTTCGGCATGCTAGTACTGGAGCCTTTTCGTAAAAGGTTTCTTCTTTTTGGAATTCCTGTCGGGGTGTGGAGGTACAGCGTAATAATGACTCTGTCAGCTGCCAACCATTTCCAACAGTCAGGTCAGAGGAGATCCGCAATCATTATTGCGCTGGATCCCGGGGTCTATTCAAACACGTTCTCCTCCTTCAGGGGTTCCACCTTGCTTGAGAGAATTCCTCGGTTCCCTTCTTCTTCCCCGAGAGCTCCAGCTTCCTCTAGCATCCTTTCCGACCTTAGGCATCCTCCAGGTCGACCTCCATCATCCTTGCCGTCTCCCTGCACTCCTGGGGTCAATCTAGGTCAATTTCGAAACTTCCTGACATTTTTCCATCCTCTTTTCTTCGTATTATGTTCGTTTAGCTTTCTCGGGGACCTTTTTGCTATTTTTCTTGATTTTTTGGGATTTTTGTGGCTTCCATTTGATCCAAAATATCCTCTGATATCTCCTCTTCTAGCAGTTCTAGGAGTTCGTCAGCCCCAGTTCCCCATAGTACTGGTACCATAGACGAACCTGTAGCTAGGACCGAACCCTGTCTGGCCTTTGCACCAGACACCATCTTTGGCTCCTTGACTCTGGATGAACTCTCACTGATAAGGATTCAATACGGGGTTCCTCCAGAGTACGAGCTGGAGCTTTCCGAGCCATCTGACCAGGCTAGCGCCCCTCCTCCCAGCCACTTCTGTCTGTACCAAGAGGCCTTCCATGCCAGACTTCAGCTTCCGCTGCCGTCCTTTATCATTGCTCTCTTTCATTTTCTGAATATTTCTCTAGTTTCTGTCATGCTGAACTCCTTTAGGTTTTTGATAGGGTTTCTTTCTCTTTGTAGTTTGGCCGAAGTTTGGCCGACTCTTTCTTTGTTTAGAAACTTCTACACCTTCAAGTGCTATCCCTCGGCAAAGGATTGGTGGTGCTTCTCCCCCCAGTTCGGTAGAAAGGGGTTGCTAAAATGTGCCCCCTCTTTTGTCCATAACTAGAAGGAGAAGTTCTTCTATGTCCGATGCCCGACCTTGGAGCTAGGATTACCCCCTTGGGGCTCCCTGAGGGATTCCGTCCGTCGGGCTTCCACCCTGGAAAGGGATGACCTCGAGGCCTCCAAAAAGCTCGAGGCCTATCAAGCCCCCCTCCTCCCCGACCTTCTAAGGGAACAACTTTTGTTCAACATCGGTCTGAGCCCCATTAACCCTACCGGTATCTCTCCCCCTCTTCTTTTCTTTTTTTTTTCTTCTTGTTCCATTTCGGAGCCATGCTGATTTACTTTTATCGCAGACATGGATGCAAGCATGGCTCAGAGGTTAGCCCAGGGTCTCAAGACCCACAAGAGAAAAGACGCCTCAACTTCAGGGTCGGTGAAGAAAGCCAGGACAGAAGGTACAAGCTCGACCGTGCCTGCTCCGACGCCCGTCACCGTCGAAGCCCCTTCCGATGCCGAACCTGAAGTCCCCCGAGCTCCTTCACAAAGCCCCCCGACTGAGGGTACCATTTCGGAGGTTCATCCCAAGGGGGCACCCGGGGCTGAAGGGAGGAGGAGAAAGAAGACCCTGGTCCGGAGGAGTCACAGTCGCAGGGCTGCCGTCGAGGGGGCCGGTGGCTCCGAGGAAGACCTGGGGGAAAATTCCTTCAATAACAGGGACTTAATAAAGAGGCTGGTCGGAGGGTGCATTCTGCCCGAGATAGTTGAGAGGATCGTCCTCGCCAATCCTGAGCTACGGGTCTGGGACTCTCTGAGATCTTTCCTCGAAGTAGGTTAACTCATCCTTTTCCTTCTTCCTGCTTCTTTAACCTATTCTTCAGCCCTTATGTCAACTCCCTGACCCTTCTTGCAGATCGGGCACCAGCTCGTCACCAACGTCGAGGCGGTGAAGATCGCCAAGAAGGAGGCAGCTCGGGCAGAAGAGGATCGCCTAGCCGGGGCTGCCCGCCTTGAGGAGAAGATCGCCGAGGTACTAAGCCTCCAAGAGGTGCTGGAAAAGGAGGGACAAACCTCGTCTGATCTGAGGACCGCCTTGGAGGAGGAGAGAGGGAAGGCTGAGGCCGAGATCTCCGCATTAAGGGCACAGGTCTCTGAGTTGAAGGAGCAGGTTTCTGAGTTGAAAGTGTGGATTCTGTCTCTGGTCTTGGAGGCAAGGGCTTGAGCAGTGGAGGAGTTCAAAGCCTCCCCCGAGATGGAGGATCTGAAGGTCCAGTTTGGCCAGGACACCTTCATCAAGGGATTCGAGCTCTGCTAAGAGAAGGTGGCTGGAAGGTTTCCTAAGTTGGATCTCGGCTTCCTGGATGAGGCGTCCGATGATGAAGCCGAACCATCCAAAGTCGCTGCCGGTCCCCTTCCAGTCGGGACCTCATCAACTGTCGTGACCGCCGCTGACAATCTTCCGAGGACACCGACCCCCTCTACTTCTGCCCCAGAGGTCCGGAACCTCTAGTTTTGTATTTTTTCCTTTGTGGTGATTTTTTCCTCATTCTCTTGTACTTGAAACTTATTTGATCAATGAAGCCAGATTCGTCTTTATGGAGGGTCCCTCTCCCTTTTTTTTGTATTCTTTTCCTTCTTTTAGTCTTCTTGCATTAATTTGAGTCGTGGTGCTCTTGTCCTCCAACGACAGTGTCCTGTCGAAGCTCTTCCCCTGTCGGAGGGTATTCCCTTGAAGTCGATGATACGAGACCTTCAAAGAGAAGTTCGTCAGTTGACAAGGAAATCCAAGAAGCTGGAAGACGAACTTCACCGGCTGAAGGAGAGCCATTCATAGGCCACCACGGAGGCTACTCGCTTTCAGGACCTCCATAAGAAAAGTTTCATGGAATACACCAAAAGGAAAGCCGACTTCATTACAGAGCTTGAGGAACTCCAGAAATGTGCCAGCGATCGGTCTTGGACTCAGGCTTCCAAGATCAGCTCCCTTAAAGTCGAGCTGGCGGCCGCACGGGAGAAGATCGATCGGCTGGAAGGGAGCTCATCCCGGCTCACAGTCCAAACTGATCGCGACCAAGACTGGTTGAAGAGGTTCTCCGACCTTCAAAAATAGCTGCAGGATGCTGAGGCGACTTACGATGCCTATCGAGTCGGTTGGAGCAGACAAGTAGAGGACTACCGAAGGAGGCTCCAGACGACAACTGACGAAGTTGCCCGCCGTCAGAGGTGGCTGTCCGAGAGAGTCCAGCCTGTCCCTACACAAGGTTCTGATGAGCTTTGCTCCTTGAGGGGGACTATGGCAAAACTGTCTATAGCCCTTGGGCGGGAGGAAGCCGAATTACGGTGGCTGAAAGTTTAGCTGGTCCACGAGCAGCAGGTAGTCAAGGATGCTGAGGCAGAGTCCAAGGTCTTGAGGAGGAGGCTTTGAGAGTCAGAGGACGAGCACTGATGGTTCCATCGGATGTTTCAGGATATGCTGCTGAAAAAAATAGAACTTGAAGAGGAAGTCAAAAATTTAAGGCAATCCATAGCAAGGGCCGGAATTGAGAGCTCGAAGTCAAAAGAAACTGGGCTTCCTTAGAGCCTCTTTTTCTTCTTCTTTTTTGTTTTTGTTTTTTGGCCTTTAAGGCTTTGCAACGTGTACTTCACCAACAAAATGAAAATGAAATTGTCTATTACCTTGTCCATTCTGGTATTAAATGGTTGTTTACCAAACTCCATTTGTCTTCCGTTTTGTTTGGCGTCGACGTAGTTTGTAATCCCTCGTCGGTTCTTGCTTTGAGTCGTCGTTCACCAAACTTCTTTTGTCTTCCATCTTGTTCATTGCCAACGTAGTTTGAAGGTTCTCGATCGTCACCATGTCGATTTGCCCTTAGGGACTAAAGATTTTCGACAAGGGTTTTTTCTCTCATCGAGACGAGGTCCCTTGTGCCTTTGATGTAGTTTGTTTTTCACCTATCACCAGTGTAGTTCGTCGCTTTTTCTTTTCGTCTCTCCTTTTCTTCTATGTTTGAGTGAAGATCTTCCCTCTACTCTTGACGGGGTTGTGAGAGTGTGAGGAGTCATTGAGGAAGCTTTCCTCCTTGTCGATCAACCGAGTCTTTGTTTACGTCGGGATGAGGTCCTCCCCTTGTTTCTGACAGTCGGTTTCAGCTCATGTCAGGATGAAGTTCTCCTCCTATTCCTAACAAGGCTGTGGGGGCACATAAGGGCCATTGTGAGGGCCTCTTCCCCCATCCGATCTTTAAAAAATCGAGCCTTCGACTTTGCTCATGTTAGGATGAGGTTCTCCTCCTGTTCCTAACAAGGCTGTGGGGGCACATAAAGACCGTTGTAAGGGCCTCTTCCCCCATCCGATCTTTAAGAAACCAAGCCTTCGACTTTGCTCATGTTAGGATGAGGTTCTCCTCCTGTTCCTAACAAGGCTGTGGGGGTACATAAGGGCCATTGTAAGGGCCTCTCTCTCCATCCAGTCTTTAAGAAATCGGGCCTTCGGCTTTGCTCATGTTAGGATGAGGTTCTCCTCCAATTCCTAACAAGGCTGTGGGGGCACATAAGGGCCATTGTAAGGGTCTCTCCCCCCATCCGATCTTTAAGAAATCGAGCCTTCGGCTTTGCTCATGTTAGGACGAGGTTCTCCTCCTGTTCCTAACAAGGCTGTGGGGGCACATAAGGACCGTTGTAAGGGCCTCTCCCCCCATCCGATCTTTAAAAAATTGGGCCTTCGGCTTTGCTCATGTTAGGATGAGGTTCTCCTCCTGTTTCTAACATGCTTAATTTCATTTGTATGGGGGAGTTATCTCCCATCGTTATAAGCTTATACCAAAAGAAAGAATGCACAAATATGAAGAGAATTTTTATTTAAGGTAAAGTTGTTGGTAATACATTCATAGATTTTTCGAACCCTATAACCACAGAAGGTCTGCTCCCCGCTGGAGTCCCCCTGAGATGGAGTTGATAATCCCAATTGGGGGCCGATCTTCTGGCTGCTCCTCCATCCTTGGCGGTTCCGGCTGTGGCAGGGCCCTAGGCCGATCTTCCCTTCCTTCAGGTCGGCGTCGAATGAATCTGTCGAGCTGATCTTGTCTGATGAGCTCCTCGATCTCATCTCGGAGCTGAATACACTCCTCTGTATCATGGCCGTGGTCACGATGATAGAGGCAGAATTTGTTCAGGTTGCACTTTTCGGGGTGCGAGTGCATCTTCTCCAGCCTTGGGAGCTACTCCCTAACCTCCATCAGCACTTGAGTTTTCGATGCATTGAGAGGGGCGTAGCTGTGGAATCTCCCGGGAGGAGAGCCTCGCCGAACTCGACGGTCTGGGCTTCTCTATTTACGAGCTCGGGGAGGAGTCCGGGCGTGCCTGTGCCAGGGAGGAGTTCGAGAGCGTGGCCGAGCTTCACTCGGCCCTTTTTCAACTGTGGGCTTGCTCGAGTCTCCCGCCTGTCACTCTCTCACGGTCTCCTCATCCTTCATCTTGAAGGCTTCTTCTGCTCAGGCATATCTTTCAGCCCGAGCCAACAAATCGATAAAATCCCTGGGGTACTTCTTTTTCAAGGAGAACAGAAGATCGTTCTTCTGAAGGCCACCTTTCAGAGCGACCATCGCGATCGATTGGTCCAAGTTTTAGACCTCCAGCACAGTGCCATTGAAACGGTTGATGTAAGCCTGGATGGATTCCCCCTCCCTTTGCTTGATATTGATGAGGGACTCTGAACCTCTCCAGGGATGCCGGCTGCTAACAAAATGAGCCGCGAACGGGTGGCTCATCTGATCAAAGGAAAAGATGGTACTCGACTTCAACGCCGAGTACCGGTTTCTTGCTGCTCCCTTCAGGATGGATGGAAAAGCTAGACACAGAATGGCATCTGGCGTGCCATGGAGCAACATCATTGTCCGAAAAACCTCCAGGTGGTCGACCGGGTCTGAGGTCCCATCATAGCTTTCGAATTGGGGGAGCTTGAAGTTTGGCGAGATCGATTCCTGCATGATCATTTGAGAAAAGGGAGGGTCAATATAGATGTCCTCACCATAAGCAGGGGGAGCGTGGCGGAGTTCTTCGATCCACCGGTTCATCTCTTGGAGCCTTTGATCCAAGAAGTCCTCTCGACTGCGGGTCTCGAGGGTCTTCGGGCAGAATGGAGGTAGAGATCCTCCGGGAGTAGAATCGTGATCGGACTGAGGGCTCTCCACCCTCGGATTTGTCTTTCCGGGAAAGACGGGGCGACTGGCCCAAGTGGCCCACCCTACCACCGAATTTTGGAATTCCAGTGACGTTCTCTACAACCGCATCGATGCCTGCGGCTGTTGTTGCTATTGTATGGCCTGCACCACTTTAGTGAGGCCTCTGACCTGCTGAAACAGCAGGTCGAATTGCTCCATGCTGACCGTCGTTGTCGGAGGAGGAGGAGGAGCCTAAGAAACTGGAGGTGAGGTCAGAGCCTGAGATCTGACCGCGGAGGTCATGGATCACCTGGTGGATGCTTTGCGGGGAGGCATCGGGTGAAGATCTAGTAGAAGAAGGAGAAGAGGATGTCGGAGAAGATGACCGAAATCAGTCTCGTTGAGCACTCCTTTAAGAATAAGGGTACTGCAAAGACACGCATCCCTTCCTCTAGCGCCAATTTTGTTGGTGCAGAATTCCATCGAAGTTGGAGAAGCTGGAGCTGGGATGACCGCGACCACCACCGGGACCTGCAAAGAAAGTCTAAACCAGAGTTGGGGGTGCTCCGGCAAGACCCTCCGACGCTCAAGTCAGTACTCTGCTTCAACAGAAATGGAGTGCTCAAGCAAAAATTTTGGCAGAGTTTCGAGATAGAGTTACCAGCTTAGAGAAGAATGTATCTGGGGGTCCTTATTTATAGACGGAGGGCGTAACTGACTGACAGCGACATCTGTAACCGTCTGGTAGTGGACCGCTCAGAGCTGCATGGAATTTGTTACGGAGAGTAGTGGCGTCAGGGGTTGTTCAGGGCCACGTGGAGCTTAATTGCAGAGAGTGGAGTGGTGTTCGTTGTCGGGACTTGCCAGAGAGTGGTGGAGCTGCATGGAATCCATTGCAGAGAGTAGAGCAGGATGGCGGCTCTTGTCGTGGCTTGTCAGAGGGTGGTGGAACCGCATGGAATCCATTGCAGCGAGTGGAGTAAGGTAGTGGCCCTTATTGTGGCTTGCCAGAGAGCTCGGATCTGTCAGCTGAAGCTCGGCTGGGATGCCTGATGGAACAGAATGGCTCTTTATATCATCGTTCTAGGAGAGGCTCGGATGTTTCAAGGTCGCTGACGAATTTGCTGTTGTCGGATGCTTCAGATGCTGACATTTCAGGCGGGAGTCACCTGCTGTAGGAGCTTAGATGGAGATTGTTGTCGATGAAGTCCGGAGAAGTCCGTCTGGGATTTATCTGATGTAAAAGCTTATCCGAAGATCGTTTGTCGGGGAAGTCCGATTTTATGGGAGCCTGGCAGGAGGTCGGCCGACGACGGACTTCGAATAGCGCTGGGGAGGCTCGACAGACATCGGAGGCGATCGGCTATCGCAGGGACCCAGTTGCTGGAGCTCGTCCGTCATAGAAGCTCGTCCGGAATCCATCCGCTGGAGAAGTTCGGGCGGGCTTTGGTTCTCACGAGAGGTCGAAAGGGGGCCATTTATTGTAGGAGCTCGGGCGAAGACCAGTTATCGTGAAAGCTCGGAGTAGTGTCCCGCTGTAGAAGTTCGTCCAGAGCCCACTCGCTATGGGATAGCTCGGTTGAAGTCTACCTGTAGTAGAAGTTCGGAAGAAATTTGTTTATAGTAGAAGCTTGAACGGAATTTGCTTACAGTAGACGTCTGGGATAGACAGCCCACTGTAGGAGTTCGGAGTAGACCATTCGTAGTAGAAGTTTGGGTCTCGCAGGAGCTCGATCGGGATCCGAAAGACGGTCGACCGCCATAGAAACTTGGAAGGAGTCTGATTACTGTGAAAATCTTGTTGTCGGGGAAGCTCGGATGCTGACGGAGCCCAAAAGAAGTTCGGGGGTAGTCGGTTGCTGTAGAAGGTTGGCTAATAGTGGGGCCCTGAGGGCCTTTGGGGTGGCCCGATGGATGAATGCAGAAGTTCATTATCGAAGAAGTCTGGACGGTCGAGGGAGTTCGGAGAGGTGCCACATACAAGGTCGGGAGCCGGAAGAGCCCCGAAGGATCGATCTTTTACAAACTTCGGTCGGGGGGTATTTTATACCCAACAGGTCCAATTGGATTAGATCATGTTTGCAAGATAAACATGCTTGCATGTGTTACAAACCCTAACTCCTAATCGGATTAGATTCGATTTTTTAGTTCCAGATTGGGCTAATTAAATCTAATTAGACTCATATTTGGTTGGGTCTAATTTGGGTTAACCCTTGACAAATTGTGCCAAGGAATATGGTGCCAACCATCAGGCTTGCCATGTGTCGGAGAGTCTCTCTCTTGGTGCATGGATGTTTCTCTCTTGCGCACATTTGAAATGGTGCCCCTTGGTGTTGGGTGCCTCTTCCTTATGTTTATCCATATTTTTTTCATGAAGAATATTTTTATTGTGTGGAATATAGATGACTAAGGGACACAGAAGAGTCCTTCTGCCTCTTAAACATTTTTTTTATCATCAGAATAAATGGATAAACTTGAACCCATGTCTCCTCCCCCCTATTCCTTGGCGCCACTTGGACTTAAAGTCCAAGTGGTTATTGTCTCTTAATCTCCATGCCAAATCTGGTTGGGTGCCTCATATCTTGGCCATTGGATGGCCATTTGATGGTTCTCTATCTGTTGGATAGAGTGGGCGCTCCTAATAAAAACTCACGATACTTTGAAAAATATCAAAAATTATTTCTCCAAAGAGTCCTTCTGCAAGAAGCATCTCTTTGTTTTAATTTCCAATGATTGCCACTAAAAGGAATATACTCTACAAGCCAATCAAAATTTATATTTTGATAGATTTTTCTTATAATCTTCCAGACTCATATAATTGACACTTTATAAATAAAAGGGACTTTTCATCATATGCTGCATCTTAATTTTGTAATGATTATGATGAACCCCATAAATCAAGGCAATAGTTTTAGGATTATGATGAGATCATATCTATGAGACCTAAAATCCTACAAATCTTGATTTAAAACATTCCTAGTCATAGGAGCATTGAATAGGGGATCAATATTTTGAATAGACTAGCACTTCCTATGTATGCTCGATGAAGAGGGTGGCTGATCTCATAAGCCACTTATGTGAGACACTAATACAAGGATGTGGGTGCTCATTAAAGAATGAGTTCACTGAATTGATCTGACTTAAGAAACGTCTTATGGAATCTACTTACCCGTCAAAAGATGTTTTTTTATAGTGGGAGTGATGCATGTAATCTTTTGATCTGAGACTACCATAGAATCTCATATACATGAATCTATATTTTGGTTCATACTCATTGATGACTTAGTCATGTATGGGATGATCTGGATATGGTGAAATATGTATGGAGGTTGTGAGTAGGTCAACATGGAATCGATCACTCCAAGTAAGAGGAGATCGCATCTTACTTGCTATGATCGATTGAAGATTTAGAAAGTCTTTGATCAAAGTAGGATGAAAATTAGAAAGAGTTTCTAATATTTTATTAATCAAATTATCATTAAAGATTAAGAGAAATATAAATATGATATTGAATTTGACATCATTTCATATCCAGAGTCATATTCGGGGTGCAGGAAGATCGCAGGATCGAATTGCACGGTAACTTTCCACTGAAGGATACTTTTAGTTTTTTCATTAAAATTTTATATCTTTCAAATAGAGATGATACATTGATAGATATCAATCTTATCTTATGAGTTTAATCAAATTAAAGGATTTAATTTGATCGTCAATTAGAAAGAGTTTGAATTACTGAAATCGGGTTAGCTCGATTGGATCTAGATTGGTTAGATTAAATTTTAATCAAATCAGATTGATTTATACTTAGACCTATTGATAGCTAGATATGGAATCCAATAGATCACACATAAAGAAAATTGATCAAGAATCTAATTGGATTAGATCATGTTTGCAAAATTGACATGTTAGCACATATTGCAAATCCTAGCTCCTTGTTTCGAATCGAGTTCAAAATTGATTCCAGATTGGGCTAATTAAATCTAAATTAATTCAAACTAATTTTGGGTTTAAGTTGGGTCAGCCCTTGGCTGCATGTACCAAAAATTTTGCACCATGAAACTAGGTCCCATGCATCAAGAATTTTTCTTGCGTGTGGGATGCATTTGTTGTGCGCAAAAACAGATTTGATGTCCCATGAGATGGGATGCCCCTTCCTCAACTTTATCTAATGTTTCCATGATAAATTTTTTTTTGAAGAATCTTGAGTTAATTTTGATTGTGGAGGATTCCTTCTATGTCTTAATCACTTTTTGATTTAATCATAAAAATTGGTTGAAGTTTGAAAACTATCCTAATCTATCCATGCACCTAACCTAGAGTCCATGTTGTGAAGGACTCTTAGCTAAATGTCACGCCACTTCTTATCTTCAAATTTTTTTCACACCATCTCTTGGTTAGTGCCTACAATTTGGTCCATTGGATTGGCAATGTGTGTTGATGCGTGGTGGAAAAAAAATACACCTAAGAAAGCTGCATGATGCATTGGAGAATCATCAAGGAAAAATATTCCAAAGAGTAGCATCTTTTGGATTTTTTCCTAATGATTGCCATGTGTTAGAAGCTTCCTGATGGGCATAAAAATTGGCTTAGGGCATGAGAATTTTTGAAGGGTGCGAGATGGCATGTGGAGAGGGTGCGAGACAAGTCTGATAGCATCCCATCGCTAACTATTTAAAGGGGGCAGCATCGGAGATTTATTTTATTCCAGAATTGTAAGCCTATCTCTTCTTTCTTACACACTCTTTCTATTATCCAATTAGTCTCTTCCTTCTCTTAGTAGGATAAGTTCAAAAATAGTAAGGACAAGTCTGATTTTAAGACAAGAGCCTAGAAAGAGATATAAGGAAGACAAGGAGAGAAGAAAGGTAGGGATAGGAAGGCTGGGAGGAGAGGAAGAAGGTCTTGAGGTCCTACTATCCAAAAAAAATTTTAGAGTAAAAATTTTGGAGGAAGAATCATCCCAAAAAATTTATGTCCTGATCATAGCCCTATGTGGATCACCATTGGAGGGCGAACACTTGGGCGCTTGATAGAGTTTCTGTCAAAATTTTGGAATAAGTGTTTCAGGTATTCTTCTATAGCTTGAATTTTATTATGAACATATATTATATGATTGTTAATCATCAAGGAGGTACTAATTTAAGAGTTTAATATCTAAGATTTTATAGTTTAAAATTTTGAAATCCATTACGCTTTCGCTATGCATGTCCACCCTGAAACCCTACAGTAGTATCAGAGCCGGCCTTGTTTGGTTCAATCATATATACATAATATTTATGTGATGCATATTATAATTTATGCTATAAAATTGATTATGCCATTAATTATGCTTTCATATGATGATATGAATTGATGCATATATGATCCACCACTTCATCATCCTGACATAAGATTGTCCTAGCATAATGGGGTTATACTGTAAGGTTGTCTTAGGATGATGAAAGTCCATATGTTATACTTGCACATACAAAGTTCATAATACGTTATCTGACCTGACCAATTTATTAGTGTCTAAGAAAAGCAATGGGAGAACCCCCACCTTACTTACTTGGTCAATTTGGTTAAGCGATCTTGATATTGAAAAACCCTAATGTTAAAAAACACTACTGGGGACCTTTCTTCATGCTAGGTTAATGTTACATCATGAATTATGGCTAGCTTGTTATGTTACCACAAGGCTTGTCATAAGGATTGATATAATATAATTCTAATACATAAAATATGCTTACGATAATTTTGGATGTACTGCTTTGTTGTGTTACCATAAGGGCAGTTATGTTCGAATTTGACTGTATTGAAATGAAGGATCTTACTTAACTAAAATATTATAGCTTGTTGTGCTACCACAAGGCTAATAATATTTTAAAGACCAAGATATAATATTGAGAATTACGTGAGATGTAATTGAAAAGAGTTTCCTACCCATGAACTCATAAGGGTTTGTTGTGTTAATACAAGATCATTATGAGGAATTAGGATCTCAATTCTACTAAGATAAATATGCAATATATCTCATTCATCATAGTAGAGGGTTATGATGTTCGATAAAATAATGAAAGACACAATTAAATCAAAAGACCTTATTTAATTGTATAAGTCAACATGAGTTGTTTGCTTATGTAATGTTCTTTATTGTAGATTAAATTCTACAAATAGCATCTTCATTGTTATTGTGAGGAATCTTAGATTCCAATAAATTGATCTGTCCCAATTATGTAGACTGGTTGAAAAATTTAAAGATTATACTCACTCAGGAGAAGCTCTCCAATATTTTTGATGTCCCTGAACCACAAGAGGTTGGAGATGATGCCACAGATGAGGAGATATCCACATACAGAATGTGAAAGAATGACAGTTTAACTATCAAGTGCATCATACTGGCTTCAATGAGCAATGAATTATAGAGGCAGCATGAGAGCATGGATACTCAATCCATACTTCTCAATCTTAAAGAGTTGTAGAAGAACAGAGCAGGACTACTAGATATGAGATATCTAAGTAGTTATTCCATGCTAGAATGACTGAGGGATCATCCGTACAAGACCATGTCCTGAAGGTCATTGACCAGATCACCAGATTGGGTTAATTGGGTTTTATAATGGATGGAGAATTAAGTTAGGATTTATTTCTGTAATCTCTCACTGAGTCATTCACTCAGCTTGTCGTGAACTATCACACGAACAAATTGAATACCACCTTACCTGAGCTGTTGAACATGCTCAAGACAGCTGAGAGCCACATAAAAGAAAAAAGGTTCCACTTCTTATGGGTAAAACCTCTAAAAAAAAGTCAAGCTTTAAGAATTCAAAGAAAGCACTGAATCCTAAAGGTAACAAGATGAAAAAGGAGAAGAAAGTCTCCGGACAGGGTACCTGCTTTCACTGCAGCAAAGCAAGACACTGAAAAAAAAATTGCAAGTTATATCTTACAACTGTAAAGGCTGGTGCTAGCGACGCACCAAAAGGTATGTATGAGATACATACAATTTTATCATTAAGTTCTTCCAATTCAGACTCTTGGGTATTGGATACCGCCTATGGTTCTCATATCTGCAAGTCATTGTAGGGGCTACAGAATATTAGAGTACTGAAGAAGGATGACTTCGAACTCTATGGTGCTGGAGGAGAGTCCATCCAAGCAAAAGCTGTAAGGACATATATGTTGGAGTTACCTTGTGGAAAGATCTTAGAGCTAAAAAATTGTTATTATATACCTAAGATCATTAGAAATATTATTTCTGTATCGTTGCTATTGCAACAAGATTTTGAAATAAATGGAAAGAGTAATAGTTGCTCAATTTCTTTTTCTAATGAAATTCTTTGTCATGGTGTTGTTAATAATGGTCTTCTGATTCTGTCTAATGATAATATTTTTTATATTGATGAAAGCAAAAAGTGAAAGATAGAAGAGATAAATAATACTTTACTTTGGTATTATCGACTTGGTCATATAAGTAAGATAAGGATTAACAAGTTATACAAAGAAGAGTTATTTGATCCTTATGATTATGAATCATTAGGAACTTGTGAATCTTGTCTTATGGAAAAAAAGACTAAAACTCCATTTAATAGATATGGAGAAAGGACAAGTGAGTTATTAAGACTTGTACATACTGATGTATGTGGTTCTATGACAACAGAAGTTAGAGGAGGATACTCTTATTTTATAACATTCACTGATGATTTATCTAGATTTTGATATATGTATCTTATGAAATATAAATTCAAAGCCTTTGATAAATTTAAAGAGAATCAAAGTATGGTCGAGAAATAAATTGGAAAAAATATCAAAATTCTTCGATCCGATCGAGGAGGAAAATACATATCCAATGAGTTTTTAGATCATCTTAAAGAAAAAAAAAATATCTCAGAATGGATCCCTCCTTATACACCATAGCTAAATGGTGTAGCAGAAAGGAGGAATCACACTTTATTATATATAGTGCAGTCCATGATGTGCCTTATAGATTTGCTCATTTTCTTCTAGGGATATACCCTAGAAACTACTGTCTATATCCTGAACAAAGCACCTTCAAAATCTTTGCCAAGTACTTCATATGAGATATGGAGAGAAAAAAAAATCTAATCTTAAGTATCTTAAGATATGGGGCTATCCAGCTTATGTTAAAAGAGACTTTGGACCTAAGCTGAGTGCTAGGGCAGATAAATATTTATTTGTAGATTATCTTAAAGAGAGTATAGGATACTTTTTTTTTTCATCCTACTGAATAAAAGGTATTTGTCAGTAAACATGCCATTTTTATGAAAAAAGAGTTTATCTTAGAAAGAGACAGTGGGAAGAAAATTGAACTTGGAGAAGTTCAAGACCTACAAATGCAAGCATAAGATGATCCTTAATCAGAAATACCCATTAATGAAGTACAACCACAAAATATACCTCCTCTCCAAAGGTCAGATAGAGTGCAGAATGCACCTATAAAGTATGGGTTCGTTATTGAGAATAATGAAGCCCACATCATTGAGAATGATAAATCTTTGACCTATAGAAAGCCATCATGAGTAGGGACTCAGACAAATGGCTTAAGGCTATGAAATCCAAAATGGACTCCATGTATTCCAACCAAATGTGGACTTTAGTTGATGCATCAGAGGGTGTGACCCCTATTAGATGCAAATGGGTCTATAAGAAAAAGATTGGAGCAGATGGCCAAGTTGAAGCCTATAAAGCCAGATTGGTGGCTACAGGATTCAGGCAGAAATAGGATATTGATTATGATGAAATATTTTCATCTATTGTCATGCTCAAATTTATACAGATTATGCTTGCAATAGCAGTATACCATGATTATAAAATTTAGCAAATGGATGTGAAAACCACCTTCTTTAATGGTTATCTTAAGGAAAAGGTTTACATGTCTCAGTAATAAGGATTTATTTCAAAAGAGAGAACAAATCAGGTATGCAAGCTTAAGAAATCTATTTATGGATTAAAGCAAGCCTCAAAGAGTTGGAACATCCATTTTCATGTTATAGTCAAAGAGTTTGACTTTATCAAAAATGTGGATGAACCTTTGTATACAAGAAGATTAGTGAGAGTGCCATTGTCTTCTTAGTTTTATATGTGGATGACATACTTCTTATTGAGAATGATATCTCAATGTTACAATCGGTCAAGACATGGCTATCAAGTAAGTTTTTCATGAAGAATTTGGGTGAAACATCGTATATACTAGGTGTAAAGATCTATAGGAATAGATCTAAGAGGATGTTAGGCTTGTCTCAATCCAAGTATATAGATTTAGTACTAAAAAGATTTAGCATGAATGGGAATAAAAAATGTTACTTACCTATGAGTCAAGACATACATCTCTCTAAAAGGATGTCTCCTAAAACACCGGAAGAGAAAAATAGAATGAGTTCTATTCCCTATGCTTCGACAGTAGGATCGATTATGTATGCTATGCTATGTACCTGGCCTGATATTGTCTATGCCTTAAGTATAGTTAGTAGATTTCAAACTGATCCAGGAGAGGATCATTAGGAAGTAGTGAAAAATATTCTTAAATACTTGAGAAGGACTAAAGATATTTTTCTAGTATATGGAGGATCTGATCTAAAACTAGAAGGCTATTCTGACTCTAGTTTCCAATCAGATCTTGATGATAGCAAGTCCACTTCAGGATATGCCTTTACTTTAAATGGTAGAGCAATTAGTTAGAAAAATTTCAAGCAGCAGATTGTAGCTGACTCAACCACTGAGGTAGAGTACATAGCTACAAGTGAAGCTGCCAAAGAAGCTGTCTGGATGAAGAAGTTCATCATTGAGTTGGGTGTTGTTCTTGAGATTGAGAATTAAGTACCACTTTACTGTGATAATACTAGAGTAGTTGTTCAAGCAAAGAAACTAAAATCTCATCATAAATCTAAGCACATTCTAAGGCGCTTCCATCTCGTTCATGAAATAGTCGAAAGACAAAATATAGTCATTGAATGAGAAAAAATAAAGAACAACATAGCAGACCCATTCACTAAGACTCTACCATAGCAGTAGTTCGATCATCACCTCGATTGTATGGAGATAAAATATAAGGGCAATTGGCTTTAGTATAAGTGAGAGATAGAAAAGAATATGCCCTACAAGTCAATCAAAATTTATATTTTGATGGGTTTTTTTTGTAATTTTTCAAACTCATGTAATTAACACTTTATAAATAAAATGCACTTTTCATCATATGCTGCATCTTATTTTTGTAATGATTATGATGAACCCCATAATCAGGACAATGATTTTAGGGTTATGATGAGATCATACCTATGAGACTTAAAATCTTAAAAATCTTGATTTAGAATATTCCTAGTCATAGGAGCATTAAGTAGGGGATCAATATTTTGGATAGACTAGCACTTCCTATGTATGCTCGATGGAGAAAGTTGCTGATCTCATAAGCCACTTGTGTGAGACACTAATACAAAGATGTGGATGCTCATTAGAGAATGCGTTCACTGATTGATCTGACTTAAGAAATATTTTGTGGAATCTACTTACCCGTCAAAAGATATTTTCTTATAGTAGGAGTTGTGCATGTAATCCTTTGATCTGAGACTACCATAGAACCTTGTATACATGAATCCATATTTTGATTTATACTCATTCATAACTTAGTCATATATGGGGTGATCTAGATATGGTGAAATGTGTATGGAGATTGTGAGTAGGTCAACATGGAATGGATCACTCCTAGTAAGAGGAGATCGTATCCTACTTGCTCTAATCGATTGATGATTTAGAAAGCCTTTGATCAAAGTAAGATAAAAATTAGAAAGAGTTTCTAATATTTTATTAAACAAATCATCATTAAAGATTAAGAGAAATATGAATATGATATTAGATTGGACATCATTCCATATCCAGAGTCATATTCGGGGTGTAGAGATATCGTAGGATCGAATTGCATGATAACTTTTCACTGAAAAATATTTTTAATATTTTTATTAAAATTTTATATCTTTTAGGTAGACATAATATGTTGCTAGATGTCAATCTTGTCTTGTAGGCTTGATCGAATTAAAGAGTTTAATTCGATCACCAATTAGAAAGAGTTCTAATTGCTAGAATTGGGTTAACTCGATTGGATCTAGATCGATTAGATTAAATTCTAATTAAATCAGATCAACTTATACTCTAACCCACTAGTAGCTAGATGTAGAACCCAATAGGTCACATACAAAGAAAATTGATCAGGGGTCTAATTGGATTAGATCATATTTGCAAAATTGATATGCTAGCACATGTTGCAAATCCTAGCACCTTGTTTTGAATCGAGTTTGAAATTGATTTCAGATTGGGCTAATTAAATTCAAATTAATTCAAACCAATTTTATGTTTGAGTTGGGTCAGCCTTTGGCTATATGTATCAAAAATTTGGCATCATGAAATCAAGTCCCCACACATCAAGAATTTTTCTTGCGTGTGGGATGCAATTATTGTGTGCAAAAATAGATTTGGTGTCCCATGAGATGGGATGCCCCTTCCTCATCTTTATCCAATGTTTCTATGATGAAAAAATCTCAGTGAATCCTGAGTTAATTTTGAGTGTAGAGGAGTCTTCTGTGACTTAATCACCTTTTGATTTAATCATGGAAATTGGTTGATGTTTGAAAACTAACCTAATCTATCCATGCACCTAACCTAGAGTCCATGTTGTGAAAGACTCTTAGCTAAATGTCACGCCACTTCTTATCTTCAGATTTTTTTCATGCTATCTCTTGGTTAGTGCCTACAATTTAGTCCATTGGATGGGCAAAGTTTGCTGATGTGTGGTGAAGAAAAAATATGCCTAAGAAAGCTGCACGATACATCAAAGAATCATTGAGAAAAAATATTCTGAAGAGTCCTGCGCAAAGCGTGTCTTGGATTTTTTTTTGATTATTGCCATGTGTCAGAAGCTTCCTGATGGGCATGAAAAATTGGCATAGGGCATGAAAATTTTTGAAGGGCACAAGATGGTGCGTGGAGAGGGTGCGAGACAAGTCCGACAGCATCCCATCGCTAACTATTTAAAGGGGACTGCGTCGAAGATTTGTTTCATTCCAGAATTCTAAGCCTATCACTTCTATCTTACACACTCTCCCTATTGTCCAGTTAGTCTTTTCCTTCTCTTGTTAGGATAAGTTCAAAAATAGTAGGGACAAGTTCGATTTTAAGACAAGAGCCTAAGAAGAGATATAAGGAAGACAAGGAGAGAAAAAAGGTAGGGATATGAAGGTTAGGAAGAGAGGAAGAAGGTCTTGAGGTCCTACTATCCAAAAAAATTCTTAGAGTGAAAATTTTGAAGGAAGAATCATCCCAAAGAGTTGGTGTCCTGATCATAGCCCTGTGTGGATCACCGTTGGAGGGCGAACACTTGGGCGCCTAATGGAGATTCTGTCAGAATTTTGGAATAAGCATTTCAGATATTCTTCTATAGCTTAAATTTTATTATGAATATATATTATATAATTGTTAATCATTAAGAAGGTTCTGGTTTAAAAGTTTAATATTTAGAATTTTATAGTTTAAAATTTTGAAATCCATTATGCTTCCACTGTGCATGTCCACCCTGAAACCCTACAGCGACTTGTCTTGATTTTTCGAAGGGGCATGAGATGAGGAGGAAGGGCATGAGATGACATTGGAAGGATATGAGATGGTTTAGATTTGCATCTGCTCTTCACCTATAAATAGGTGGTGAACCAGGGTATTCTAATCATCCCAATCTCTTCTTTCTTACAGCCTCTCCACTATTATCCCAATAATCCTCTTCCTTCCTTTGTTAAGATAAGGTCCTCTTAAGGACAAAAGGTCTGCTTTAGGACAAGGGCTTAAAAAGTGAATTAGGCAAGACAAAGAGAAAAAAAAAGAGACAGAAAAGGCTGGGAGGAGAGAAAGGAAGGCCAAGCTTTAGGGTAGTGTTGTGTTGCTCGAAGGAATTTTTTGAGAAAGAATTTAGCAAGAGGAACAAATTTTGAGGAGTGTGTGTCTTGAATCAACTCCTTTGTGGATCAATGTTGGAGGGCAAACACTTTGGCACCTAGTGAAAACTCTATCAAAATTTTGGATATAGTGTGATAGGTATTATTCTATACTTACCTATATATGCATGTGATCATTTATCATCAAGAAGTTCTTGGGATTAGGATTTGATTATATGGAGTTTTATTATTAAAAATTTTAAAATCTATTTTGCTTCCATTGTGCTTCTCAAACCCTATAATGGTATCAGAGCATACCTTGTTTGGTTCAATCATATGCTCATATGCTCAATGTTGAATTAGAGTATGCTATGAATTATACTATATCAATATTATTAGTAAGATTATGTGTTCATATATATGATTTGATATGAAATGATGCGTATATGATAGAATCATAGATTTAATTGATATGCTGCTAAATTTTATATGTTCATATTAGAATGTGCATAAGATCAAAAAAGTCCTCATAAAAAATTATATTAAGTTATAGTGACAACAACTATGGGCTAACCAATTCTTGATCAATTGATCAATTGATATCTAGGCAAGTGCTAATGGTGGTTACTTAATTAGGACCGTTGTGAAAATACAAAGAGCCTTCCACCTACTTATCTAGCTAATTTAGTTAAGCGATCTTGAAATTAAAAACCCTAATGTAGAAAATATTACTCGGGGCTTTCCTCTATACTAGGTCAATGTTATGTTAAGAACCATAGTAGGTTTGTTGTAACCACAAGACTTGCTATAGGGATAGATGTAATATAAGTCTTGGTGCATATAAGATGCTTATGGTATTTTTGGATATACTACTTTGTTGTGCAACCATAAGGGTAGCAATATTCAAATTTAACTGTATAAAAATGAAGGGTCTAACTTGACTAAGATATTATAGTTTGTTGTGCAACCATAAGGCTATTAATATTTTAGAGGCTAAGATAAAGTTGAAAATTGCATGAGATGCAATTGAAAAGAGTTTCCTACCTATGAACTCATAAAAGTTTATTATGTAACCACAAGGCCTCTATGAGAAATTAGGATCTCAACCCCACTAAGAAAACCAATTAGGATTTCTTATTTACCATAAGAGAGGGCTATGGTGTTCGATAAAATAGTGGAAGACAATTAGATAAAAGTCCTTATCTAGTTGCATATATGTCATTATGAATTATCTGCTTATGTACTGTTCTTTATTTATATAGATTAAATTCTACATAGCATCTTCATTATCATTGCGTAAAATTTTAAATTCTAACAAATTGATCGGTTCTAATTATGTAGACTGATTGAGAAAATTAAAAATCACACTCACTTAGGAGAAGATCTCCTATATCCTCAATGCCCTTGATCCTAAGCCAGTATGGGAGGATGCTACAGAGGATGAGATGGCCACATACAAGATGTGACATAATGATAGCCTTACAGTTAAATGCACCATACTGGCCACCATGAGTAATGAGTTACAGAGGCAGCATGAAGGTATGGATACTCAGTCCATACTACTCAATCTAAAAGAGCTACATGGTGAACAGAGTAGAATTGCTAGATATGAAATAAGTAGTTATTCTATGTCAGGATGATTGAAGACACATCCGTACAAAATCATATTCTTATGGTAATTGACTTGGTTACTCGATTAGGTCAATTAGGTTTTGTAATGGATGATGAGTTGAGTCAGGATTTAATCCTACAATCACTCTCTGAATCATTCTCTCAGTTTATTGTAAACTATCATATGAACAAATTGAATATCTCTTTGCCTAAGCTGTTAAACATACTCAAGACAGCTGAGAGCCATATGAAGAAAAAAAAGCTCCACTTCTTCTTGTAGGTAGAATTTCTAAGAAGAAGACAGGCAAGAAGGGTTCAAAGAAAAGGTTGAACCCTAAAGGTGGCATCATGAAGAGAAAGAAGGGGAAGAAAGTCTCCGAACAAGGTACCTATTTTTACCACGATAAGGCAGGTCACTGGAAGAGAAATTCCAAGGTTTCTCTTGTAGCTGTAAAGGCTGGTACAAGCATTGCATCAAAAAGTATGTATGAGATACATATTGTTCTGTCATTAAGTTCTTCAATATCAAACTCTTGGATATTGGATACCACCTGCGGCACTCATATTTGCAAGTCATTACGGGGGCTGCAAAAAATTAGAGTTTCAAAGAAAGATGACTTTGAGCTCTATGGCGCTAGCTCTATGACGCTGGAGAAGAGTCCATCCAGGCTGAAGCTATAGGGACATATCTCTTGAAGTTACCTTCCAAAAAGATCTTAGAGTTAGAAAATTATTATTATATGCCTAAGATCGTTAAAAATATAATTTTTATACTATTGTTATTACAATATGGATTTGAAATTAATGGAAAGAGCAATAGTGCTCTATATCTTTTTCTAATGAGCATTTCTATGATGGCATTACTGATAATGATCTTCTAATTTTATCTCTTAATGACAATATTTTTCATATTGATAAAAATAAAAAATAAAAAAAAAGAGATGAATAATATCTTTCTCTGGCATTATCGCCTTGGTCATATAAGTGAGACAAGAATTAACAAGTTATACAAAGAAGAGTTCTTTGATCCTTTATGATTATGAATCATTAGAAATTTATGAATCTTATCTTATGGGTAAAATAACTAAGACTCTATTCACTGGACATGGAGAAAGGACAAGTGAGTTATTAAGACTTATGCAGATAGATGTATGTGGTGCTAAACAACTCAGACCAGAGGTGGATACTCTTATTTCATTACATTTACTAATAATTTATCAAGGTTCAGATATGTATATCTTATGAAATATAAATCTGAAGTCTTTTATAAATTTAAAGAATAACAAAGTTGAAGGAAACACAGGTAGTTTCTATTGGATTTTCATGTAGGGACATGCATGTGCATTTCAAAAATTTTTTTTCTAAACAATACAGTCGAATAGAAGATTGAAACACCTTTTAATCTAAATCTTGCATGCATAAAATAAAGAACATGTGTTGAAATTGAACACATGCTGAATTTTATACTGAAATTAAATATATGATCGAATCACATACCTATTTTGTAATTTTTTTCTTCAAATCTGAATCTGAAAGAAGGTAAGTTCTTTCTTAGCCACACAAATGCTCGATCTCTATAGATATCTACTCAAGATCAGCTTGAAATAGTCTTCTATGATGTTGATCTTTATTCTCCAAGAACGATCATCCTGTGAATCTGAATGAAGTCTGGATCACGATCAACTTTTTGATTCTTTTCTTGATCTTTTTTTTTTCTTTTTGATCTCTTTCACTTGATTTAATAGCAACCAAGCTCTGAAAATCAGCCTCCAAAGAGAACATCCAAACTTCTTTTGGGCATGGAGATGGAGGACACCCAACACCTTGGGCGTTGGAACAAAGAGGGACAAGAGAGGGAGGGGTGGGGAGATTTTTGGGAGGCATGGGGCTGTTGGAAATTTGATGATTAGAGCCTTAGAGAAGGATTGTTTAAATAGGCAAAAAGTTTGAATCCTATTCAAAATCAAATAGCCTCTTAACACAACTCCTACTTGCATTAGGAATCTTTGTAGCTTTAGATATTTGATCACCTTTAGGAGATCTATTAGGTGCCAACTATTGGAGCCTTTTCACCCATATTCTCATATGCCACATAGGACTTACGGGACACCTCTTGTTGGTCCCACACACCCTCTATCAAGTGGGCATGCCCAACTTGATCAAATCAAGTGGCGCCCCAATGCAAATAATCAAGGAATTTGATTAAGGGTTTAAACCCTTAATCCATATGATCCAAAACCCTAGGCACCCAACAATTGGAGCTCAATAAATCTAATTCATTTAGATTATTAGTAGATAATTTATTCGAATTAATCTTATCAAATAAGTATTCAAGTGCAAAGAGAAAATTAGGTTCAACCATATGCTATCAAGGTTATCCTGAACCCAATAAGATTTTTCTAAACCCAGTTGAGACTTCAAAAGCCTAATTGCTTATTCCAGATCTAATTTCTTTTGTTGTATGATCCCATAGGTTCAATTCTATCTGATAGTAAGATAAACCATGATCTCTATCATAGTATCACTGAAACTCTTTTTAATGGATCAAAATGATTCCACTCTAACTTATCAAATATTATCGATCCTGAGCAATCCTAATAAACTCTCACAATCCACAATGACACCTAACAATATATAGTGGCAACCCAATAAAGCTGAAATAAAATCTCAAGGTATAGTTTATATATGATTCAATCTCTCTATCATGAGTCCTGACTAGATGGCAGGTCATGGATAAATTGTCAAACCTCATCATCAGTCATATGATAGATTTGATTTGCTCAAGTGCAATTATTATCTTTATAAAAATTCTTTTCCATCAATCATAATGTTGTAGCCACAGACTCTCAGACTTAGCCTCTCAAATCTGATGGGACTACTCTTCTCTATCAAGAACGATAGATTCCATCTAGATTCGTATTCTACTCCTACAGTAGATCAACTATCACCAACATCCACTTCAAGGTCTCATTGAGGTTATGTTTATGTGTCAGTCAAACTTTAGCAGCCTCGCTGTGAGCAGTCATGCCATCGTAGGTCAAAAGATCATTCACACAACTATAGCATCGAGACGATTGCTGACGATTGATTAAAAATCCAAGTGATCTCTCGTATGGTCATGCTTAGTACTAGTTGTTCTCTAATAACTATCTGCACTCACAGCTCAGTGTCTCTACACTGTAGATCACAGACTCATCTATCCCAAAAGAAGTGATTTGTGCATCGATTTATCCGCATCGATCATCATCCTCATGATGATACTATGATCGAGAGTATTTAAGAATTAATTATACATATCTCTAATTTTAAACATATTAAGAATATATATTGAAAGTATTAATTCCATGGATGATTCAAGGACACATCTCTCTTGAATGAAAATAAACTTGCCCTTTTATTAATCAAATCAATGTTTTAAGCATAAAATTATATCCTAGAGTTATTATAATGCATCAGCCATATTGACTTCTAGGACATACATCCAATAATCTCCCACTTGGACTAAAGCCAATTAGCCACTAATCTAAGTCCCATCTTCTCAAGGTAGACTTCCATCTTTGGCTAGTTTAATTGCTTTATCAGTGGATCTGCCACGTTGTTCATGGAGTCTATTTTTTGTACCTTGATATATTTCTTTTCGATATAGTCACGTATATCACTGCTCTATGTGCTTGAACTTCTGGTGAGACCTTGGCTCCTTAGTAAGGGCTATAGTGCCATTGTCTTTACAGTACTGTGTTATGGCATCTAATGATATAATATTCAGTTCTACAACTAACATTAGAACTAAAATTCATCCTATACATCTACAGCATACTCAGCTTTCATTGATCGATTACTCAGAATCCTTCCAGTATATAGAATAAAAATATATTCTGATGTAGATATTCTATCATCAACATCCATATATCCTCCCACTCTTAGCTTTGACCCTTGATCAGAAATCCAAATCTTTAGTGCTTCTCAAGTAGTTAAGAATATTTTCACAGCAATCCAGCACTCCCAACCTGGATTCGACTAATATCTACTTGTGATATTCGCAGCAATGGCTATATCAGATTAAGTACATAGCATAGCATACTCTTATGCCTAAGAGATATAAGCTTCCTTTCAAGGTTTTGTATGCTGAAATCCTTCAGCATCTCCTCTTTATACTTTTTTGTAAAAAGCCAAGCATCCACTTGGATCTATCTCTATAGACCTTAATTCTAAGAATATAAGATGCTTCCTCTAGGTCCTTCATAGAGAATTTCTTAGATAACCATCTTTTGACCGAGGTCAGTATGAAAATATCATTCCTAATGAGGAGAATATCATCCATGTATAATACGAAGAATATTATTGCACTCCCACTGACCCTTTTGTGTACACAAAGTTTCTCTTCATTTTTTATGAAATCAAATGATTTGATCGTATTATCAGAATAAAGATTCTAACTTTGAGAAGCTTGCTTTAATCCTATATGGATCTTTGCAGCTTGCAGACTCGGTGATCACCATCACCTGATGTGAAATTTAAAGACTGCTCCATATAGATATCTTCCTTAAGATATCCATTTGGAAAGATAGTTTTTACATCCATCTATCAGATTTTATAATCATAATAGGCTGCAATAGCAAGCAGAGTGTGGATGGATTTTAGCATGGCTATGGATGAAAATTTTTTTTGATAGTCAATGCCTTCATACTGACTATAATCTTTTGTCATGAGCCTAGCTTTATAGGTCTCTACCTTACCATCTGTACCTATTTTTCTTTTGTAGATCCATTTACACCTAATGGGTACTATACCCTCAAGTGGGTCCACTAAGGTCCATACTTAATTCGAATGTATTGAATCAATTTCTGACTTCATTGCATCTAACTATTTTTCAAAATCGATGTCAGACATCACCTCGTCAAAGGTATTAGGATCATCACTATGACCCTTATCTCCCATAAGAAACTTTTTCTTTACTTCCTTTATAAGCATACCCATGTACCTTTTAGGAGGTCGAAAGATCCTACTAGATCTACGAGGTGGTAGAGAAACATCAACTACTGACTTATGAATAATGAGTTCTTGAGGATCCATAGCTCTTTGCTCTTTAGAGATCTTCTTTTCAAGCTCAACTAACATCCCACTGCCACTATGGTGTTTCGACTCACAATCATATTATGATCTTATGGAAAGTAGAAGTAGTATCCCATTGATTCTTTTGGATACCTGATAAAACGTGCTATTATAGATCTATCCTCTAATTTATTAGCCATCTGTCTTTTGACGTAGGTCGGACATCTCCAAATCTTTAGATAACCTAGACTCGGCTTCTTACTATGCCATATCTCATATGGTGTGGTAGGAATAGATTTTGATGGAATCCTATTCAATAGGTGAATTACAGTTAAAAGGCATGTCTTCAAAGATATAAAGATCAATCAGTGAAGCTTATCATGGACCTAACCATATCTAATAGAATCCTATTCCTCCTTTTGGATCCTCCATTGAGCTGAGGTATTTCAGGAGGAGTTTATTGAGAGACTATACCGTTGTCCTTGAGATATCTCAAAAATTTTTGATTAAGATATTCACCTCCTCGATTAGATCGAAGAATCTTAATGGGTTTATTTATTTATTTCTCTACTTCATTTCTAAATTTTTTAAACTTTTCAAAGATTCAGACTTGTGTTTTATCAGATATAAATACCCATACCATGATAGATCATCAGTAAAGGTGATGAAGTAGTTATAACTATTCCTGATCTGCACATCAAATGGCCCATACACATAGGTATGTACTAAGACAAGTAACTCAGTGGCCCTTTCTCCATATCCTACCAAGGATAACTTTACCATTTTTCTTTGAAGATAAGATTCATAAGTTGGATATGACTCTGAATCAAAAAAGCAAAGATTCCATCCCTTTTTAGTTTGTTTATCCTGTCCTCTCCAATATGGTATAGTTTATGATGCCACAAGTACTTTTGGTTAATATCATCTCTAGATCTCTTTTAAACTATGGCACTCACTACTTGCTCGTTTAAATTCACATTCGCATCAGCATGTAAGTGATAAAGATTGTCAATCAAAAGACCACGTGCAACTAATTTATTTCTCAAATAAATAGAACAACAGTCTTTATTGAAATTAAAATCAAAACCATCATGTGCCAGCATAGACATAAAAATCAAATTTTGACTAGCTACAAGAATAAAATAATAGTCTTTCAAATCTAATCTAAACTCTGACGATAATCAAAGAGGATAAGCACCGATGGCTTCTGCAGTAACCTTTGCTCCATTGTCAATCCGAAGGGTCATGTTATCTTTCCTTAACCTCCTACTTTTTATTAGATCTTGCATTGAAGTACATATATGAGCACTTAAATCAGAGTCCAATACCCATGAAGTAAAAAAAATCATAAGGTTGGATTTAATTACGAGCATACCTTCAGAAGGTTTGTCACCCTTCTTGATCTTTAGGCTTTCTGGTAGAGTGGATCGTTCTTCCTCCAGTGGTCTTCAGCATCACAGTAGAAACACTTTCTCTTTACTTCAGTTTTCTTCAGAATATCCTTCTTTAGCTTGCTCTCCTTCTTCTACTTCTTTGTGGATTTACTCTTCTTCTTCCAACTAGACTTTCTCTTAGATGAAGAAGTCCTCTTCACAATAAGAACAGTGCCCCTTGAACTCTTCAATGTTTCCTCAGTAGTGACCAGCATGTTGACCAGTTCAGGTATAATACATTCTAGTTTGTTCAAATGAAAATTTATAATAAATTGACTATATAAACTCATAAGAGATTGAAGGATCAAATCCATCTATAATTTCTTTTGCATATTAAGCCTGAGCTTCTCAAACTCCTCTATGTTCTTGATCATTATATATAGTGTTCATGGACTGACTGCCCTTCACGTATCTTCAGATTAAAGAGTCTCTTGGATACTTCGAAGCGTGCTACATGGCTCTGCTCACCATATAACTCTTGTAGGTAAGTGATCATAGCCTTGGCAATGGATATATACTCATGCTGGCTTTGCAACTCGTTTGACATGGAAGCCAGTACATAGCACTTAACCTGACTATCTTCATCCATCCACTTTTCATATGTTGCTCTTTGCTCAGCAGTAGGACGGTTTGGTAACACTAAGGATTTTTGATCGAGTACATGGCTTAATTTTTTAAAAATTAGGACAATCTTGAGGTTTCTTAGCCAGTCTTTAAAATTGATTCCGATCAAATGATTGGATTTAAGGATACAGGCTAGAAGGTTTGAAGCGACGTGGTTTAAATGCAAGAATAGAGATTCAAGTTAGATTTTTGTACTTTAAATTTTTATATTTGCTATAGAGACTTTCAAAAGCAAATAATAGCTCCCACTATTTTTTTAGATCCCTACACTCCTCGAGTAGGAAGCGAAAACCCTAATGCGACAACTAGATCTTTAGTTGATGCTGTGATCCCACCAATACCATGCACCTCACCTAACAGTTATTGATGACATGCATATCGATGCATGAAAAACTCTTTGCCCAGATGCTTCTCTAAGCATGTTGCAGAAAATTAGTCTTTAAGTTATGTGAGCTCACCTAACAGTTATTGACCACACTCCTTAGTTAAATCTGACCCACCATTCACGAGTAGGTGTAAGGCCATCATTGGGTCCCTCACCTAACAGTTATTAGGCTTAACCCCATCTTTACTTTAGAGCAACTCTTTGCTAATAGGTGGTTGTGTATTTCTGTTGCAACTGAACTACTATAACCAGTCGAGATCAATCAACACCAGTACCACACCCGCACATCTACAATGGTAGAAGATGTGTGGACTTAATATTTATTAAGATGTTTAGGTTTAGATCTCATCTAATCAGTCATCATATAATTGATCTAATTAGCATGGGCTAAACCAAACCACCAAGCAACCATATCGAAGACTCAATCTTCCAAATTAGCCAGATAAGTGGAGATCGGTGGGGATCCCTCCGTTGCTTTACTTAGATACCAATAAATTAGTCAAATCAGTAAATAAAACTAATTAAATAATCACCTCTCAATTACTTGACTTAGACACCAATAGGTTAATTAGTTTAAATAGGTTAGCTTAAGCGAATCAGGCTCAAGCCATCCAACCAAATTAGATCCTTAGGTTAATGAATTCTACATATGAGATTTAATTGATTTGATCAATAACAATTGTATGATCTTAAAACTTAATTGACCTAACTCTAATCAATACTTGACTTGGTTTGATCAATTACTTAATCAAATTAGACCCGTTATGTTCAAATCAAAAATTCTAGATGCAATCTAATTACATGACCTAATGTTTGATTTACCCATGATCAAAAACTCTCATGCACAAATATAAATTTCAGACTCTAAAACTAAATTTTAGATCTAAATTTTTTACATAAAAGATAAGTTTTAAATTATGAAACTAATTTTCAGATTTAACATACAAGCATATATCATATATATGCATGTAAAATTCAGATCTAAATAAAAATTCAGATTATAGCATGATACCATATATCTCATATGCAAATCATGAATCAAATTAAAATATTTTTTAGACCTAAATATGTTATCATATATATTATATATAAATCATAAATTTGATCAAAATAATTTTCAAATTTATGTATGCATCTATATATCATATATATATGAACTAGAAAATGGTCTAGAATAAATTTTAGATCTATGCATGCCTTCACATATCGAATATATGATCTAAAAATTAAATATAAAATAAATTTAAAATTTAAAATAATTATCTATACATCTCATATATTAAGAAAAATTAGATTTTAAATTTTTTTTCAAAATATACATGTAAATTTAATGCATATGAAACCTATGGTTCTGATATCACTGTTGGATTTTCGTATAGGGGCATGCATGTGTGTTTTAAATTTTTTTTTAAATAATATAATAAAATAGAAGATTAAAATATCTTTTAGTCTAAATTATGCATGCATAAATAAAGAACATAAAGATCTACTTCATATGCTGAAATTGAATACATGCTGAATTTTATGCTGAAATTAAATATGTGATCGAATTACATACCTGTTTTATAATTTCTTTCTTCAAATCTAAATCTGGAAGAGAGTAGATTCTTTCTTAATTGTATAAGTATCCAATCTCTATGGGTATTCACTCAGGATCAGCCTAGAATAGCCCTTTATGATGTTGATCTTTCTTCTCCAAGAATTATCATCCTGCGAATCGGAATGAAGTCTAGATCGTAATCAACTCTTTGATCCTTTTTTTGATCTTTTTTTCTCTTCTTTTTTTGATCTCCTTCACTTAATTTAGCAACAACCAAGCACTAAAAATTAGCCATCAAGAAGGACACCCAAACTCCTTTTGGGCATGGAGATGGAGGATGCCCAATCCTTGGGCATTGAAACAAAGAGGGAGAAGAGAGGGAGGCATGGGGAGACCTTTGGGAGGTGTGGGGCTACTAAAAATCTGATGATTATAGCTTAGAGAAGGATCCTTTAAATAGGCAAAAGATTTAAATCCTATTCAAAATCGAATAGCCCTTAATACAAGTCCTACTTACATTAGGAATCTTTGTAGCTTTAGATATTTGATCACCTTTAGGAGATCCATTAGGTGCCAACCATTGGAGCCTTTTCACCTATATTCTCACATGCCACATGGGGCTTAGGGAATGCCCCTTGCTGGTCCCACCATCCTCTATCAAGTGGACATGCCCAACTTATCAAATCAAGTGGTGCCCTAATGCAAACAATCAAAGAATTTGATTAACGGTTTGAACCCTTAATCCATATGATCTAAAATTTTAGGCACCCAACAATTGGAGCCCAATGAATCTAATTCATTTAGGCTATTAGTAGATAATTAATTTGAATTAATCTTATCAATAAATAATTTAAGTGTAAAGAAAAATTGAGTTCAACCATGTGCTAGCAAGGTTATCCTAAATCCAATATGGTTTCTCTAAATTCAATTGAGACTTTATAAGTCTCATTATTTATTCCAATTCTAATCTCTTTGTTGTGTGACCCCATAAGTTCAATTCTATCTGGTAGTGAGATATACCATGATCTCTATCATAGTAACATTGAAACTCTTTTCAATGGATCGAAATGATTCTACTCTAACTCATCAAGGATTGTCGATCTCGAGCAATCCTAATAAGCTCTCACAATCCATCAGTAATATCTAGCAGTATGTAGTGGCAACCTAGTAGAACTAAAAAAAAATCTCTAGGTATAGCTCACATATGATTCAATCCCTCTATCATAAGTTTCAACTAGATTGTAGGTCATGAATAAATTATCAAACCTCATCATCAGTCATATGATATATTCGATTAGCTCAAGTCCAATTATGATCCTCATAAAATTTTTTTCTATCAATCATACTACTATGACCATAGACTCTCAGACTTAGCCTCTCAAATTTCATAGGACTACTCCTCTCTATCATGATCGATAGATTTCATCTAGATGTACACCCTACTCCTATAATGATCAACTATCGCCAACATCCACTACAGATCTTATTGAGGTCATGTTTGTGTGTCAGTAAAACTTTAGCAACCTCACTATAAGCAGTCGTGCCATCACAGGTCAAAAGACTATTCACACAATTACAGCATCAAGACGATCATTGATGATTGATTAGAAATCCAAGTGATCTCTCGTATGGTCATGCTCAGTACTAATTATTCTCTAACAACTATCTGCACTCGTCACTTAATATCTTTATACTGTAGACCAAAGATTCATCTATCTCGAAGGAAGCAATATGTGCATTGATCTATCTAGATCGATCACCATCCTCATAATGATACTATGATTGGGAGCATTTAGGAATTAATTATACATACCTCTAATTCTCAACACATTAAGAATATGTATCAAAGTATTAATTTCATGGATAATTCAAGGACACATCAATTTTAAATGAAAATAAACTTATCCTTTTATTAATCAAATCAATATTTTAAGCACAAATTATGTCCTAAAATTATTATAATGTGTCAGCCATATTGGCTTCTAGGACATACATCTAATAGTTTCATGCATGCATTTTAAAAATTTTAGTGAAAACAACTATATTAAATAATTTAATCTACTAAGCATGCATTAGATCAGATCTAATGAACTACATACTAAGAATCGTATGACATAAACAAGCTGCATAATCTGATATCTAACAAGTATTGACCACATCAATACATAGTAGATCATATCTAAAGGAGTAGATCGTATCTACAAAAAGTTAGAGACCTAATCTCATCATTTGAGCACGGGTCGAAGATCATCGCAGTTGATTTTTATGGACTTGTGGTTCTTCTAGTCATGTAGCAGCTACACAGATCGTCCGACCTCTATGAGCATCTACACGAAACCCTTGATTTGATTGATCTCTCAGAAGAGCTAGCTCACGCAGAGACTCTCTTGATGGCTGATCTATGGAGAAAGAAAGGTTGGTGGAGAAGATAAGGGAGAACACTTTCTCTCTTGATTTTTTCTCTCACCCAAAACCCTAACGCCAAGAATGGAAGAAGCCCATGCCTAAGATCTAAATCCTCATGCCCAAAAGAGCCTCGCATCCACACACTTCTCACGATGACTCTCAATAATTTTTCACCAATTTCTCTTCATTTTGTAGCACAAAATGAAGGCTTCTTAAGTTGGCATTAGGTGTGGATAGGATAAGATAAGGATCGGTTAACGATTGGTTTGAGTTTAAATTCAAACTCCTTTTGAATTCAAACTTAAACCAATTAATCCTTATCCATGGGAGGCGACAAGGAGGCTAAGTGTGGAGATTTCTCTGCATAAATCAGATTTGTGCGATGAGAAATATGGCATGGGTTTAGAGTGGCGCAAGGAGGGTTTAAATTCAAACTTAACCCATTTGGTCCAGTCAATCCTTAACCAAATCTGATTGTTGGACCTAAATAGATAATTGAACCTAATCTAATTAGATATCAAATCAACTCGATTAAATTTAATCCAATCAAAAATTAATCAAGTCTAAGTCTTGATCAAATCAAGAATCGATCTTCCTCAGTGATTAGGTCATCTTATAACCTAATTGGGTCAAACATAATTGAATCTAATTCAATTAGACCTAATCCTAAACTCTTGCTTAATCAAATTGAACCAATCAGTTATTTAATTACTAATTAATCTTTCTATAGTTCACTAAATATTAGTAAATTATTCTATCATAACTTTTGCATAAGATTAATCATCAATCATATTGATGATTATACCCTTGAATGATTTTCAATCATTGATCAGCCACTTGATCAGATAGAAACTTCTATTGTGTGTGATCCCATAGGTTTGAACCTAAGCTAGCAGCATAAGAATAAATTTTTATATTAATCGAAGTGACGATCTAGCAATGATACCCGACATCCGGATAGACTGAAAGATTGTAAAGCAACATTCAAGAACCTTTGGCGTATGGTTGCCGTATAATTCATCCTTTTGACTCTTAATGCTCAAGATGACTTCAGAGTGCAACTATCAACTGTCAACTCTTAATCAGTACATCTGAATTGTATCTCGACCTTATAAATCCTGTGACTCCTCACAAGGATTATCCTAATCAAGATTTTACTAAATTGAAATATATCAAAGCATTATCTTCAATAATTTGGAGTGGTCAATTCCATCTTGACTCACACACAGACTTTGCAAGTACTAGTCTGTGTCCAAAAATCTTTCATCACTATATTAGAAATATAGGTAGTCTGACACCAAAGCACAGTGAATTACTTATAAATCATCGTGGTAATCTCAAATCGAAGAGATACTTATACCCATATCCTTCGCGAATAGCTCTTGACAATAGAGTACTCTGCAGTTTGATTATGTTCAGTGAAATGTACTCCTATATTTCATCTGCATACCTATCAGTTTCTTCACACTCTTTGGTTATGAGGACAACCAACCCATATGACATACAATGACCTATACTTGAAAAATTTAATCCTATTAATAACGTATCATTTGGTCATGAACAAAGTTTAAGAACTACATGATAAATCCTCCATTATTGATTAGAAGTAGTTCTAAGAACTTCATCATAACATAAGAGTTCAATAAAGAAGATGTAAAATTTATAATGAAATATGCCAAAAAACTTTTATTAATTTATAATTTATATACAATTACAACATGCACAATCATGTATAAATAGATTATTGGCTTTAAGACATATTTTTCAACAACTCTCACTTGGACTAAAGCCAATCAGAATGGTATGTAATATCCATCTTCCATTTGTGATCATCGAACTCCTTGATTCGAGGGCTTTAGTAAATGAGTCGGTTAAATTCTTCTTTCTATCGATCTTCTGAAGCTCGATGTCATCTCAATCCACAATCTCTCGGATAAGATGATAGCAATGCAGAATGTGTTTGGTTCTCTAATAAAACTTCAGTTCTTTAGCTTGAGCTATGGCTCTAATGTTGTCACAATATAGAAGAACTGGACCATCAATAGAGAGTACCACTCTTAGCTCACTGATAAACTTCCTCAACCAAATTACTTTTTGGAGCATCGGATGCCACAATGTACTCCACTTCATACTAAATCGGCTACAGTATGTTGCTTGAAACTTTTTTAGCAGATTGCTCCTCTATTGAGGATGAATACATAACCTGACATACTTTTACTGTCATCACAATCTGACTGAAAATTAAATCAGTATATCTCAAGTTTTAAGTCAGAATCTCCATAAATGAGCCACTGGTCCTTAGTATTTCTCAAATACTTAAAGATAATTTTTACAACCTTTCAATGGTTCTTATCTAGATCAGACTGATACCTACTTGCTATCCCTCGTGAGTAGGCAACATCCGATCTTGTATATATCATGGTGTATATTATAGATCCCACTATCAAGGTATATGGGATTCTACTCATACGCTCTCTCTCTTAAAAAATTATTGAATAATCTTTCTTAAAGAGTAATTCTTTGGTCTATCAGTAGATAACCCTTCTTGAAATTTTTCATGCTAAACTGTTTCAGCACGGTATCTATATATAGATTGGGACAATCCAAGTAATCTTTTAGATCATCTCTATAAATCTTCTCCTTAGGATGAAGGATGCTTCTCCCAAATCTTTCATGGAGAACTGTGAAGATAACTAAAGCTTTATACTTTATAAAGCAGAAATGTCATTCTCAATTAAGAGAATGTCATCCCATAAAGTACAAGAAAAATTACTACAAAACCATTAGCCCATTTATAGATATAGGGTTCTTCTCCATTCTTAATGAAGTCATACATTTTGATCATCTTATCAAAATATATTTCTAACTCCGAGATGCTGGCTTCAATCATAAATAGATCTCTGAAGCTTGCACATCTTTGATTCATCTGTGGATGTAAATTCTTCAGATTATATCATATACATCTCTTCATCCAGCTCTTCATTTAGGAAAGCGATCTTGACATCTATTTGTCAGATTTCGTAATCAAGGTATGCGCTATTGCAAGCATAATTCAAATGGATTTGAGCATTGCCATAGGAGAAAATATCTCATCATAGTCAATACCATAACATTGACGATATCCTTTGGCAACCAAATGGACTTTATAAGTTTCAACCTTTCCATCTGCACACCTTTTCCTTTTGAATATCTATTTATACCATATGGGTTTTATCCCTTCAAGCAGATCAATGATATCCATACACTATTGATCTTCATGGATTTTATTTTGGACTTCATGACTTCAAGCCACTTATCAAAGAAATCTCTGCATGGCATCCATATAGGCAATCAAATCCTCGTTGTTTTCACCTAGTTCAATAGGATCACCATCTTGGATCAAGAAATTCTAGTATCTATCCGATGATACGGTACTCTATCGAATCTCCTCAAAGGTGCCACTTCAATGGGCTCTGTTGGTGCAAAAATCCGCTTGCGCCGGAGAAGCTGGAGTCGCGTCGCTACCGGGACCTGCAAAAGAAGTCTAAACCGAAGGTGGGGTTGCTCCGGCAAGACCCTCTGACGCTCAAGTCAGTTCTCTGCCTCAACAAGAATGGAGTGCTCGAATGAAAATTTTAGCAGAGTTTCTAGGTAAAAAGAGCTTATTGAATAACGTATCTGGGGTTCCCCTTTTATAGGCGGAGGGGGCAACAAACTGATAGCGATGCCTGTAACCATCTGGCAGTGGGCCACCCAGAGTCAGGGGAAGTTTGTTGCGGAGAGTAGTGGAGTGGACCCATGGCTATCACCGGGACGTGCCGCGTGGAGTCTGCCACGGGGAGCGGAGCGGCGTCGTTGTCGCGACTTGCCAGAGGATGGAAGAATCGTGCGGTATTCGTCGCAGGAAGTGGAGCAGGATCGTGACCATTATCACGGCCTACCAGGGAGTGATGGAGCCACGTGGAATCCTCGCAGGAGGTGGAGTAGAGTCGTGGCTGTTGCTGCGGTCTGCCAGGGGGAGATGGAGCCGTGCGGAATCCGTCGCAGGAGGTGGAGCAGAGCCATGGCTGTGGCTGTGGCTTGCCAGGGGG